>NC_092254.1:16960000-16962500 GCF_036320965.1 Panulirus ornatus
CAAACATCTCATTTCCAGCACATCCATCCTCCTGCGCACATCTCTATCCATAGCCCACGCCTCGCAACCATACAACATTGTTGGAACCACTATTCCCTCAAACATACCCATTTTTGCTTTCCGAGATAATGTTCTCGACTTCCACACATTTTTCAAGGCTCCTAAAATTTTCGCCCCCTCCCACACCCTATGATCCACTTCCGCTTCCATGGTTCCATCCGCTGACAGATCCACTCCCAGATATCTAAAACACTTCACTTCCTCCAGTTTTTCTCCATTCAAACTCACCTCCCAATTGACTTGACCCTCACCCCTACTGTACCTAATAACCTTGCTCTTATTCACATTTACTCTCAACTTTCTTCTTCCACACACTTTACCAAACTGAGTCACCAGCTTCTGCAGTTTCTCACATGAATCAGCCACCAGCGCTGTATCATCAGCGAACAACAACTGACTCACTTCCCAAGCTCTCTCATCCCCAACAGACTTCATACTTGCCCCTCTTTCCAGGACTCTTGCATTTACCTCCCTTACAACCCCATCCATAAACAAATTAAACAACCATGGAGACATCACACACCCCTGCCGCAAACCTACATTCACTGAGAACCAATCACTTTCCTCTCTTCCTACACGTACACATGCCTTACATCCTCGATAAAAACTTTTCACTGCTTCTAACAACTTGCCTCCCACACCATATATTCTTAATACCTTCCACAGAGCATCTCTATCAACTCTATCATATGCCTTCTCCAGATCCATAAATGCTACATACAAATCCATTTGCTTTTCTAAGTATTTCTCACATACATTCTTCAAAGCAAACACCTGATCCACACATCCTCTACCACTTCTGAAACCGCACTGCTCTTCCCCAATCTGATGCTCTGTACATGCCTTCACCCTCTCAATCAATACCCTCCCATATAATTTACCAGGAATACTCAACATACTTATACCTCTGTAATTTGAGCACTCACTCTTATCCCCTTTGCCTTTGTACAATGGCACTATGCACGCATTCCGCCAATCCTCAGGCACCTCACCATGAGTCATACATACATTAAATAACCTTACCAACCAGTCAACAATACAGTCACCCCCTTTTTTAATAAATTCCACTGCAATACCATCCAAACCTGCTGCCTTGCCGGCTTTCATCTTCCGCAAAGCTTTTACTACCTCTTCTCTGTTTACCAAATCATTTTCCCTAACCCTCTCACTTTGCACACCACCTCGACCAAAACACCCTATATCTGCCACTCTGTCATCAGACACATTCAACAAACCTTCAAAATACTCATTCCATCTCCTTCTCACATCACCGCTACTTGTTATCACCTCCCCATTTACGCCCTTCACTGAAGTTCCCATTTGCTCCCTTGTCTTACGCACCCTATTTACCTCCTTCCAGAACATCTTTTTATTCTCCCTAAAATTTACTGATAGTCTCTCACCCCAACTCTCATTTGCCCTTTTATTCACCTCTTGCACCTTTCTCTTGACCTCCTGTCTCTTTCTTTTATACTTCTCCCACTCAATTGCATTTTTTCCCTGCAAAAATCGTCCAAATGCCTCTCTCTTCTCTTTCACTAATACTCTTACTTCTTCATCCCACCACTCACTACCCTTTCTAAACAGCCCCCCTCCCACTCTTCTCATGCCACAAGCATCTTTTGCGCAATCCATCACTGATTCCCTAAATACATCCCATTCCTCCCCCACTCCCCTTACTTCCATTGTTCTCACCTTTTTCCATTCTGTACACAGTCTCTCCTGGTACTTCCCCACACAGGTCTCCTTCCCAAGCTCACTCACTCTCACCACCTTCTTCACCCCAACATTCACTCCTCTTTTCTGAAAACCCATACTAATCTTCACCTTAGCCTCCACAAGATAATGATCAGACATCCCTCCAGTTGCACCTCTCAGCACATTAACATCCAAAAGTCTCTCTTTCGCACGCCTGTCAATTAACACGTAATCCAATAACGCTCTCTGGCCATCTCTCCTACTTACATAAGTATACTTATGTATATCTCGCTTTTTAAACCAGGTATTCCCAATCATCAGTCCTTTTTCAGCACATAAATCTACAAGCTCTTCACCATTTCCATTTACAACACTGAACACCCCATGCATACCAATTATTCCCTCAACTGCCACATTACTCACCTTTGCATTCAAATCACCCATCACTATAACCCGGTCTCGTGCATCAAAACCGCTAACACACTCATTTAGCTGCTCCCAAAACACTTGCCTCTCATGATCTCTCTTCTCATGCCCAGGTGCATATGCACCAATAATCACCCACCTCTCTCCATCAACTTTCAATTTTACCCATATTAATCGAGAATTTACTTTCTTACATTCTATCACATACTCCCACAACTCCTGCTTCAGGAGTATTGCTACTCCTTCCCTTGCTCTTGTCCTCTCACTAACCCCTGACTTCACTCCCCAGACATTTCCAAACCACTCTTCCCCTTTA
>NC_092254.1:16965000-16977500 GCF_036320965.1 Panulirus ornatus
TATATATATTGATACAGTGGTTAAATTGATGAGAACTGCTATTGACGTTTGTGTAAATAAATTATACATTTCCTTTTTTCCATAGCCAGAGGTTGAACCATTATGTGACATTCATTTTTTTTCATTCATTTCAAGCTAGAGGTTTCAGTTTTCTAAATTGTTTCTTACATTTTTCATATGTATATATATGTATGTGTGTGTGTGTGTGTATGTGCGTATGTATGTGTATGTGTGTGTATGTGTATATGTATATATATATATGTATATTATCCCTGGGGATAGGGGTGAAAGAATACTTCCCACGTATTCCTCGCGTGTCGTAGAAAGCGACTAGAGGGGACGGGAGCGGGGGGCCAGAAATCCTCCCCTCCTTGTATTAACTTTCTAAAATGGGAAACAGAAGAAGGAGTCATGCGGGGAGTGCTCATCCTCCTCGAAGGCTAAGAGTGGGGTGCCTAAATGTGTGTGGATGTAACCAAGATGTGAAAAAAGGAGAGATAGGTAGTATGTTTGAGGAAAGGAACCTGGATGTTTTGGCTCTGAGTGAAACGAAGCTCAAGGGTAAAGGGGTAGAGTGGTTTGGGAATGTCTGGGGAGTAAAGTCAGGGGTTAGTGAGAGGACAAGAGCAAGGGAAGGAGTAGCAATACTCCTGAAACAGGAGTTGTGGGAGTATGTGATAGAGTGTAAGAAAGTAAATTCTCGATTAATATGGGTAAAACTGAAAGTTGATGGAGAGAGGTGGGTGATTATTGGTGCTTATGCACCTGGGCATGAGAAGAAAGATCAAGAGAGGCAAGTGTTTTGGGAGCAGCTGAATGAGTGTGTTAGTGGTTTTGTTGCACGAGACCGGGTTATAGTGATGGGTGATTTGAATGCAAAGGTGAGTAATGTGGCAGTTGAGGGAATAATTGGTATACATGGGGTGTTCAGTGTTGTAAATGGAAATGGTGAAGAGCTTGTAGATTTATGTGCTGAAAAAGGACTGATGATTGGGAATACCTGGTTTAAAAAGCGAGATATACATAAGTATACTTATGTAAGTAGGAGAGATGGCCAGAGAGCGTTATTGGATTACGTGTTAATTGACAGGCGTGCGAAAGAGAGACTTTTGGATGTTAATGTGCTGAGAGGTGCACCTGGAGGGATGTCTGATCATTATCTTGTGGAGGCTAAGGTGAAGATTTGTATGGGTTTTCAGAAAAGAAGAGTGAATGTTGGGGTGAAGAGGGTGGTGAGAGTAAGTGAGCTTGAGAAGGAGACCTGTGTGAGGAAGTACCAGGAGAGACTGAGTACAGAATGGAAAAAGGTGAGAACAATGGAAGTAAGGGGAGTGGGGGAGGAATGGGATGTATTTAGGGAATCAGTGATGGATTGCGCAAAAGATGCTTCTGGCATGAGAAGAGTGGGAGGTGGGTTGATTAGAAAGGGTAGTGAGTGGTGGGATGAAGAAGTAAGAGTATTAGTGAAAGAGAAGAGAGAGGCATTTGGACGATTTTTGCAGGGAAAAAATGCAATTGAGTGGGAGATGTATAAAAGAAAGAGACAGGAGGTCAAGAGAAAGGTGCAAGAGGTGAAAAAAAGGGCAAATGAGAGATGGGGTGAGAGAGTATCATTAAATTTTAGGGAGAATAAAAAGATGTTCTGGAAGGAGGTAAATAAAGTGCGTAAGACAAGGGAGCAAATGGGAACTTCAGTGAAGGGCGCAAATGGGGAGGTGATAACAAGTAGTGGTGATGTGAGAAGGAGATGGAGTGAGTATTTCGAAGGTTTGTTGAATGTGTTTGATGATAGAGTGACAGATATAGGGTGTTTTTGGTCGAGGTGGTGTGCAAAGTGAGAGGGTTAGGGAAAATGATTTGGTAAACAGAGAAGAGGTAGTGAAAGCTTTGCGGAAGATGAAAGCCGGCAAGGCAGCAGGTTTGGATGGTATTGCAGTGGAATTTATTAAAAAAGGGGGTGACTGTATTGTTGACTGGTTGGTAAGGTTATTTAATGTATGTATGACTCATGGTGAGGTGCCTGAGGATTGGCGGAATGCGTGCATAGTGCCATTGTACAAAGGCAAAGGGGATAAGAGTGAGTGCTCAAATTACAGAGGTATAAGTTTGTTGAGTATTCCTGGTAAATTATATGGGAGGGTATTAATTGAGAGGGTGAAGGCATGTACAGAGCATCAGATTGGGGAAGAGCAGTGTGGTTTCAGAAGTGGTAGAGGATGTGTGGATCAGGTGTTTGCTTTGAAGAATGTATGTGAGAAATACTTAGAAAAGCAAATGGATTTGTATGTAGCATTTATGGATCTGGAGAAGGCATATGATAGAGTTGATAGAGATGCTCTGTGGAAGGTATTAAGAATATATGGTGTGGGAGGAAAGTTGTTAGAAGCAGTGAAAAGTTTTTATCGAGGATGTAAGGCATGTGTACGTGTAGGAAGAGAGGAAAGTGATTGGTTCTCAGTGAATGTAGGTTTGCGGCAGGGGTGTGTGATGTCTCCATTGTTGTTTAATTTGTTTATGGATGGGGTTGTTAGGGAGGTAAATGCAAGAGTTTTGGAAAGAGGGGCAAGTATGAAGTCTGTTGGGGATGAGAGAGCTTGGGAAGTGAGTCAGTTGTTGTTCGCTGATAATACAGCGCTGGTGGCTGATTCATGTGTGAAACTGCAGAAGCTGGTGACTGAGTTTGGTTAAGTGTGTGGAAGAAGAAAGTTAAGAGTAAATGTGAATAAGAGCAAGGTTATTAGGTACAGTAGGGTTGAGGGTCAAGTCAATTGGGAGGTGAGTTTGAATGGAGAAAAACTGGAGGAAGTTAAGTGTTTAAGATATCTGGGAGTGGATCTGGCAGCGGATGGAACCATGGAAGCGGAAGTGGATCATAGGGTGGGGGAGGGGGCGAAAATTCTGGGGGCCTTGAAGAATGTGTGGAAGTCGAGAACATTATCTCGGAAAGCAAAAATGGGTATGTTTGAAGGAATAGTGGTTCCAACAATGTTGTATGGTTGCGAGGCGTGGGCTATGGATAGAGTTGTGCGCAGGAGGATGGATGTGCTGGAAATGAGATGTTTGAGGACAATGTGTGGTGTGAGGTGGTTTGATCGAGTGAGTAACGTAAGGGTAAGAGAGATGTGTGGAAATAAAAAGATCGTGGTTGAGAGAGCAGAAGAGGGTGTTTTTAAGTGGTTTGGGCACATGGAGAGGATGAGTGAGGAAAGATTGACCAAGAGGATATATGTGTCGGAGGTGGAGGGAACAAGGAGAAGAGGGAGACCAAATTGGAGGTGGAAAGATGGAGTGAAAAAGATTTTGTGTGATCGGGGCCTGAACATGCAGGAGTGTGAAAGGAGGGCAAGGAATAGAGTGAATTGGAGCGATGTGGTATACCGGGGTTGACGTGCTGTCAGTGGATTGAATCAAGGCATGTGAAGCGTCTGGGGTAAACCATGGAAAGCTGTGTAGGTATGTATATTTGCGTGTGTGGACGTATGTATATACATGTGTATGGGGGGGGGTTGGGCCATTTCTTTCGTCTGTTTCCTTGCGCTACCTCGCAAACGCGGGAGACAGCGACAAAGTATAAAAAAAAAAAAAAAAAAAAAAAAAAAAAAAAAAAAAATAATAATAATAATAATAATAATAATAATAATAATAATAATAATAATAATAATAATAATGATAATAATGAAAATAATGATAATGATAATGATAATGATGACATCAATAATAATACTAATAATAATAACAATAATAATAATAATAATAATAATAATAATAATAATAATAATAATAATAATAATAATAATGATAATGATAATGATAATAATAATAATAAAAATGATAATAATAATAATAATAATAATAATAATAATAATAATAATAATGAAAATAATGATAATGATGATAATAATGATAATGGTTGATTAATTTCTTTATGGATGGGGTTGTTAGGGAGGTAAATGCAAGAGTTTTGGAAAGAGGGGCAAGTATGAAGTCTGTTCGGGATGAGAGAGCTTGGGAAGTGAGTCAGTTGTTGTTCGCTGATGATACAGCGCTGGTGGCTGATTCATGTGAGAAACTGCAGAAGCTGGTGACTGAGTTTGGTAAAGTGTGTGGAAGAAGAAAGTTAAGAGTAAATAATAATAATAATAATAATTATAATAATGATAATAATAATAATAATAATAATAATAATAATAATAATAATAATGATGATGATAATAATAATAATAATAATAATAATAATAATAATAATAATAATAATAATAATAATAATAATAATAATAATGATAATAATAATAATTATAATGATAATAATGATATTAATAATAATGATAATAATAATAATAATATTAATAATAATAATAATAATGATAATAATAATAATAATAATAATGATAATAATAATGATAATAATAATGATAATAATAATAACAATAGAAATAATAATGATAATAATAATAATAATAATAATAATAATAATAATAATAATAATAATAATAATAATAATAATGATAATAATAATAATAATAATAATAATAATAATAATAATAATAATATTTTTTTTTCTTTCAAACTATTCGCCATTTCCCGCATTAGCAAGGTAGCGTTAAGAACAGAGGACTTGGCGTCTGAGGGAATATCCTTACCTGGCCCCCTTCTCTGTGCCTTCTTTTAGAAAATTGAAAAAAAAAAAACAAGAGGGGAGGATTTCCAACACCCTGCTTCCTCCCCTTTTAGTCGCCTTCTACGACACACTGGGAATGCGTGGGAAGTATTCTTTCTCCCCTATCCCCAGGGATAATAATAATAATAAAGATAATGATGATGATAATAATAATAATAATAATAATAATAATAATAATAATAATAATAATAATAATAATAATAATAATAATTATAATAATAATAATGAAAATAATAATGATAATAATGATGATAAAAATAATGATAGATAGATGAATATTAGATAAATATTATTTATCTCTGGGGATAGGAGAGAAAGAATACTTCCCACGCATTCCTCGTGTCGTAGAAGGCGACTAAAGGGGACAGGTGCGGGGGGCCAGAAACCCTCCCCTCCTTGTATTGTAACTTTCTAAAAGGGGAAACAGAAGGGGTCACGCGGGGAGTGCTCATCCTCCCCGAAGGCTCAGATTGGGTTGTCTAAATGTGTGGAGATGTAAACAAGATGAGAAAAAAAGCAGAGATAGGTAGTATGTTTGAGGAAAGGAACCTGGATGTTTTGGCTCTGAGTGAAACGAAGCTCAGGGTAAAGGGGAAGAGTGGTTTGGGAATGTCTTGGGAGTAAAGTCAAGAGTTAGTGAGAGGACAAGAGCAAGGGAAGGAGTAGCACTACTCCTGAAACAGGAGTTGTGGGAGTATGTGATAGAATGTAAGAAAGTCAACTCTAGATTGATATGGGTAAAACTGAAAGCTGATGGAGAGATATGGGTGATTATTGGTGCATATGCACCTGTACATGAGAAGAAAGATCATGAGAGGTAAGTGTTTTGGGAGCAGCTGAATGAGTGTGTTAGTGGTTTTGATGCACAAGGACGGGTTATAGTGATGGGTGATTTGAATGCAAAGGTGAGTAATGTGGCAGTTGAGGGAATAATTGGTGTACATGGGGTGTTCAGTGTTGTAAATGGAAATGGTGAAGAGCTTGTAGATTTATGTACTGAAAAAGAACTGGTGATTGGGAATACCAGGTTTAAAAAGCGAGATATACATGAGTATACGTATGTCAGTAGGAGAGATGGCCAGAGAGCATTATTGGATTACGTGTTAATTGATAGGCGCGCGAAAGAGACTCTTGGATGTTAATGTGCTGAGAAGTGCAACTGGAGGGATGTGTGATCATTATCTTGTGGAGGCGAAGGTGAAGATTTGTAGGGGTTTTCAGAAAAGAAGAGAGAATGTTGGGTTGAAGAGAGTGGTGAGAGTTAGTGAGCTTGGGATGGAGACTTGTGTGAGGAAGTACCAGGAGAGATTGAGTTCAGAATGGAAAAAGGTGAGAACAAAGGAGGTAAGGGGAGTGGGGGAGGAATGGGGTGTATTTAGGGAAGCAGTGATGGCTTGCGCAAAAGATGCTTGTGGCATGAGAGGCGTGGGAGGTGGGTTGATTAGAAAAGGTAGTGAGTGGTGGGATGAAGAAGTAAGATTATTAGTGAAAGAGAAGAGAGAGGCATCTGGACGATTTTTGCAGGGAAAAGATGCAAATGAGTGGGAGACGTATAAAAGAAAGAGGCAGGAGGTCAAGAGGCAGGTGCAAGAGGTGAAAAAGAGGGCAAATGAGAGTTGGGGTGAGAGAGTATCATTAAATTTTAGGGAGAATAAAAAGATGTTTTGGAAGGAGGTAAATAGAGTGCGTAAGACAAGGGAGCAAATTGGAACTTCAGTGAAGGGGGCTAATGGAGAGGTGATAACAAGTAGTGGTGATGTGAGAAGGAGATGGGGTGAGTATTTTGAAGGTATGTTGAATGTGCTTGATGACAGAGTGGCAGGTATAGGGTGTTTTGGTCGAGGTGGTGTGCAAAGTGAGAGGGTAAGGGAAAATGATTTGGTAAACAGAGAAGAGGTAGTAAAAGCTTTGCGGAAGATGAAAGCCGACAAGGCAGCGGGTTTGGATGGTATTGCAGTGGAATTTATTAAAAAAGGGGGTGACTGTATAGTTGACTGGTTGGTAAGGTTATTTAATGTATGTATGATTCATGGTGAGGTGCCTGGGGATTGGCGGAATGCGTGCATAGTGCCATTGTACAAAGGCAAAGGGGATAAGAGTGAGTGCTCAAATTACAGAGGTATAATTTTGTTGAGTATTCCTGGTAAATTATATGGGAAGGTATTGATTGAGAGGGTGAAGGCATGTACAGAGCATCAGATTGGGGAAGAGCAGTGTGGTTTCAGAAGTGGTAGAGGATGTGTGGATCAGGTGTTTGCTTAGAGGAATGTATGTGAGAAATACTTAGAAAAGCAAATGGATTTGTATGTAGCATTTATGGATCTGGAGAAGGCATATGATAGAGTTGAAAGAGATGCTCTGTGGAAGGTATTAAGAATATATGGTGCGGGAGGTAATTTGTTAGAAGCAGTGAAAAGTTTTTATCGAGGATGTAAGGCATGTGTACGTGTAGGAAGAGAGGAAAGTGATTGGTTCTCAGTGAATGTAGGTTTGCGGCAGGGGTGTGTGATGTCTCCATGGTTGTTTAATTTGTCTATGGATGGGGTTGTTAGGGAGGTGAATGCAAGAGTTTTGGAAAGAGGGGCAAGTATGCAGTCTGTTGGGGATGAGAGAGCTTGGGAAGTGAGTCAGTTGTTGTTTGCTGATGATACAGCGCTGATGGCTGATTTATGTGAGAAACTGCAGAGGCTGGTGACTGAGTTTGGTAAAATGTTTGAAAGAAGAAAATTAAGAGTAAATGTGAATAAGAGCAAGGTTATTAGGTACAGTAGGGTTGAGGGTCAAGTCAACTGGGAGGTAAGTTTGAATGGAGAAAAACTGGAGGAAGTAAAGTGTTTTAGATATCTGGGAGTGGATCTGGCAGCGGATGGAACCATGGAAGCGGAAGTGAATCATAGGGTGGGGAGGGGGCGAAAATCCTGGGAGCCCTGAAGAATGTGTGGAAGTCGAGAACATTATCTCGGAAAGCAAAAATGGGTATGTTTGAAGGAATAGTGGTTCCAACAATGATGTATGGTTGCAATGCGTGGGCTATGGATAGAGTTGTGCGCAGGATGGTGGATGTGCTGAAAATGAGATGTTTGAGGACAATATATGGTGTGAGGTGGTTTGATCGAGTAAGTAATGTAAAGGTAAAAGAGATGTGTGGAAATAAAAAGAGTGTGGTTGAGAGAGCAGAAGAGGGTGTTTTGAAATGGTTTGGTCACATGGAGAGAATGAGTGAGGAAAGATTGACCAAGAGGATATATGTGTCAGAGGTTGAGGGAACGAGGCGAAGTGGGAGACCAAATTGGAGGTGGAAAGATGGAGTGAAAAAGATTTTGAGTGATCGGGGCCTAAACATGCAGGAGGGTGAAAGGCGTGCAAGGAATAGAGTGAATTGGAACGATGTGGTATACCGGGGTCGACGTGCTGTCAATGGATTGAAACAGGGCATGTGAAGCGTCTGGGTAGACCATGGAAAGTTCTGTTGGGTCTAGATGTGGAAAGGGAGCTATGGTTTCGGTGCATTATTACATGCTAGAGACTGAGTGTGAACGAATGGGGCCTTTGTTGTGCTTTCCTAGCGCTACCTCGCACACATGAGGGGGGAGGGGGTTGTTGTTGCATGTGCGGCGGGGTGGCGATGGGAATAAATAAAGGCAGACAGTATGAATTGTGTACATTTGTATATATGTATAGGTCTGTGTGTGTATATATATGAGTACGTTGAGATGTATAGGTATTTATATTTGCGTGTGCGGACGTGTATGTATATACATGTGTATGTGGGTTGGTTGGGCCATTCTTTCGTCTGTTTCATTGCGCTACCTCGCTAACGTGGGAGACAGCGACAAAGCAAAATAAAATAAATAAATAGATAAAAGATGAGAATAATGATAATAATAATAAAAATATTGATGATAATAACGATAATAGTAATAAGAATAATAATGATAATAATATTAATAATGATAATAATGATAATAATAATAATAGTAATAATAATAATAATAATAATAATAATAATAATAATAATAATAATAATAATAATAATAATAATAATGATAATTATAATAATAATGATAATGATAATAATGATAATATTAATAATGATAATGATAATAACAATAATGAAAATAATAATAATAATAATAATAATGATAATAATAATAATAATAATAATAATAATAATAATAATAATAATAATAATAATAATAATAAACAATAATAATAAACATAATAATAATAATAATAATAATAATTATAATAATAATAATAATAATAATAATAATAATAATAATAATAATAATAATAACAATAATAATAATATTAATAATATCGATAATGATAATGATAATAATAGTAATGATGATAATAATAATGATGATAATAATGATACTACTACTACTTCTACTACTACTACTACTACTGCTCATAATGATAACAATAATAATATTAATAATTATAATAATAATAATAATAATGATAATAAGAATAATAATAATAACAATAATAATAATGATAATAGTGATAATAATAATAATAATTACTAGAATAATGATAATAATAATGATAATAGTAATAATGATAATAGTAATAATAACGATAATAGTAATAATAATAATAATAATGATAATAATAATAATAATAATAATAATAATAATAATAATAATGATAATAATAATAATAATAATAATAATAATAATAATAATAATAATAATAATAATAATAATAATAATGAAAATAATAATAATAAGCATAATAATAAGTAATAATAATAATAATAATAATGATAATAATAATAATAATAATAATAATAATAATAATAATAATAATAATAATAATAATAATAATTATGATAATAATAATAATAATAATAATAATAATAATAATAATAATAATAATAATGATAATAATAATAATGATAATGATAATAATGATAATATTAATAATGATAATGGTAATAATAATAATAATAATAATAATAATAATAATAATAATAATAATAATAATAATAATAATAATAATAGTAATAATAATAATAGTAATAATAATAATAATAATGATAATAATAATAATAATAACAATAATGAGTCCAGCTGTCACCCAGTCTGACGGAGGCGCTCAGCTGCAGCAGCAGCAGGTGTACCCGCCAGACCAGCCTTACTTCGAATACCAGGAGTCAGTCAACGTGACGGCCCTCCTGGGTAAAACAACCATACTCAACTGTCGCGTCAAGAACATCGGCAACAAGACGTTGGTATGGATGCAGCCTTGGTCTTTCTGAACAAGTCAAGTTTTCGAAAGGAAAAAAAATGATCGTGATGGTGCATCAGCTGTCCTCAGGCAAGCAGTGGAGTGGCACAAGAAGAATAAGCATGGAATGCCGGAAACGAGTGCAAGATGTGCCGTCGATGTCTACAGTTTCTACCAACCCTGGCTCGTGATGCTACTACGTTTGTGAATCGGGAACCATTGCAACACAAACCTCGCCAGGTGGTAGTGTTTCCCGCAGTGTATCGAGACAGACTTCCCCAGAACTTTTTTTAAAGGGGAAGTAAATGTTTATAGTTGTGTTACTGGAGTGATAGTTTTCATACATGGTGTTTTGACAAGAAAATAGTGAAATTGGAGAAAAATGTAGCTTAGACATTGAAGCTTATTGATACAGTGGTTAAATTGATGAGAACTGCTATTGACGTTTGTGTAAATAAATTATACATTTCCTTTTTCCATAGCCAGAGGTTGAACCATTATGTGACATTCATTTTTTTCATTCATTTCAAGCTAGAAGTTTCAGTTTTCTAAATTGTTTCTTACATTTTTCATATGTATATATATGTATGTGTGTGTGTGTGTATATGTGCGTATGTATGTGTATGTGTGTGTATGTGTGTATGTATATGTATATGTATATTATCCCTGGGGATAGGGGTGAAAGAATAGTTCCCACGTATTCCTCGCGTGACGTAGAAAGCGACTAGAGGGGACGGGAGCGGGGGGCCAGAAATCCTCCCCTCCTTGTATTAACTTTCTAAAATGGGAAACAGAAGGAGTCACGCGGGGAGTGCTCATCCTCCTCGAAGGCTCAGATTGGGGTGCCTAAATGTGTGTGGATGTAACCAAGATGTGAAAAAAGGAGAGATAGGTAGTATGTTTGAGGAAAGGAACCTGGATGTTTTGGCTCTGAGTGAAACGAAGCTCAAGGGTAAAGGGGAAGAGTGGTTTGGGAATGTCTGGGGAGTAAAGTCAGGGGTTAGTGAGAGGACAAGAGCAAGGGAAGGAGTAGCAATACTCCTGAAACAGGAGTTGTGGGAGTATGTGATAGAATGTAAGAAAGTAAATTCTCGATTAATATGGGTAAAACTGAAAGTTGATGGAGAGAGGTGGGTGATTATTGGTGCATATGCACCTGGGCATGAGAAGAAAGATCATGAGATGCAAGTGTTTTGGGAGCAGCTGAATGAGTGTGTTAGTGGTTTTGATGCACGAGACCGGGTTATAGTGATGGGTGATTTGAATGCAAAGGTGAGTAATGTGGCAGTTGAGGGAATAATTGGTATACATGGGGTGTTCAGTGTTGTAAATGGAAATGGTGAAGAGCTTGTAGATTTATGTGCTGAAAAAGGACTGATGATTGGGAATACCTGGTTTAAAAAGCGAGATATACATAAGTATACGTATGTCAGTAGGAGAGATGGCCAGAGAGCGTTATTGGATTACGTGTTAATTGACAGGCGTGCGAAAGAGAGACTTTTGGATGTTAATGTGCTGAGAGGTGCAACTGGAGGGATGTCTGATCATTATCTTGTGGAGGCTAAGGTGAAGATTTGTATGGGTTTTCAGAAAAGAAGAGTGAATGTTGGGGTGAAGAGGGTGGTGAGAGTAAGTGAGCTTGGGAAGGAGACCTGTGTGAGGAAGTACCAGGAGAGACTGAGTACAGAATGGAAAAAGGTGAGAACAATGGAAGTAAGGGGAGTGGGGGAGGAATGGAATGTATTTAGGGAATCAGTGATGGATTGCGCAAAAGATGCTTGTGGCATGAGAAGAGTGGGAGGTGGGTTGATTAGAAAGGGTAGTGAGTGGTGGGATGAAGAAGTAAGAGTATTAGTGAAAGAGAAGAGAGAGGCATCTGGACGATTTTTGCAGGGAAAAAATGCAACTGAGTGGGAGATGTATAAAAGAAAGAGACAGGAAGTCAAGAGAAAGGTGCAAGAGGTGAAAAAAAGGGCAAATGAGAGTTGGGGTGAGAGAGTATCATTAAATTTTAGGGAGAATAAAAAGATGTTCTGGAAGGAGGTAAATAAAGTGCGTAAGACAAGGGAGCAAATGGGAACTTCAGTGAAGGGCGCAAATGGGGAGGTGATAACAAGTAGTGGTGATGTGAGAAGGAGACGGAGTGAGTATTTTGAAGGTTTGTTGAATGTGTTTGATGATAGAGTGGCAGATATAGGGTGTTTTGGTCGAGGTGGTGTGCAAAGTGAGAGGGTTAGGGAAAATGATTTGGTAAACAGAGAAGAGGTAGTGAAAGCTTTGCGGAAGATGAAAGCCGGCAAGGCAGCAGGTTTGGATGGTATTGCAGTGGAATTTATTAAAAAAGGGGGTGACTGTATTGTTGACTGGTTGGTAAGGTTATTTAATGTATGTATGACTCATGGTGAGGTGCCTGAGGATTGGCGGAATGCGTGCATAGTGCCATTGTACAAAGGCAAAGGGGATAAGAGTGAGTGCTCAAATTACAGAGGTATAAGTTTGTTGAGTATTCCTGGTAAATTATATGGGAGGGTATTGATTGAGAGGGTGAAGGCATGTACAGAGCATCAGATTGGGGAAGAGCAGT
>NC_092254.1:16982500-17195000 GCF_036320965.1 Panulirus ornatus
GTGCATAGACTGTACCAATAGTAGCTTCTTGGACAGTACCAGTGGTAACTACGTGAACAGTGTCAGTAGTAACTATCTGGATTCGACCAATAACTTTCTGGACACTAACAGTGATAACTACCTGGACAGTACCGGTGGTAGATACCTTGACTGTACCCGTGGTAACTACCTCGATGTTACAAGTGGTAACTATCTTGACAGTACCAGTGGTAACTACCTAAAATGTATCACTGGAAACTTGATGGACAGTACCAGTGCGAACTTTCTGGACTGTAACGGTTGTAACTTCGTGAACAGTACCAGTGGTAACCGCCTTGAGGTACCAGTTGTCACTACCTGGACTGAACGAGTGGGAATTTCTTGGACAGTATCAGTGAAAACTACCTGGATAGTACTAACCAGTGGTTATTTCCTTGACAGTAACAATGGTAACTACCTTGATAATACCAATAATAACTACATGGACTGTAACAGCATTAATTAGCTGGATAGTCTCAGTAGTAGCTTTCTGGTAACTACCTACCTGGACAGGGCCGGTGGTAACTTCTTGGACAGTATCAGTGGTAACTACTTGGACGGTACCATTGTTAACTACATGGACTGTACCAATGGTGATTTGATGGACAGTACCAGTCATAACAACTTGTACAGTACAAGTCGTAAGTTCCTGAACTGTACCAGTGGTAACTACCTAGACAGTACTATTTGGAACTACCTGGACAGTACCAGTGGCAAGTACCTGGACTGTAACAATAGTAACTACATGGACTTCATTAGAGGTAACTTGATCGACAGTAATAGTTGTAATTACCTCTAAAGTACTAGTCGTAACTTCCTGGACAGTACTTGGGGTAACTATCTGGATAATACCAGTTGTAACTACCTGGACATCAAAAGTGGTAAATACCTGGACTGTACGAGTGATAACTTCCTGGAAAGTAGCAGTAATAACTACCTGGAGAGTACCAGTAATAACTACACGGTCTGTACCACTGGTAACTTACTGGACAGTACCACTAGTAACTACATTGACTGTGCTAGTGGTAACTCATGGACAGTATCAAGGTATCTACCTGGAAAGTACAAGTGGCAATACCTGGATTATACTAGTAGCAACTACCTAAACAGTACCAGTAATAATTACCTGGACTATACCAGTGGTACCTTCCTGGACAGGAATAGTGGTAACTACCTAGGCAGAAATAGTGGTAACTACCTTGAAATTACCAGTGGTAACTACCTGGACTATACCAAAGGTATCTAAAGGGGCAGTACCAGTGGTACCTTTCTGGGAAGCGCCAATATAAAATACATGGACGGTACCAGTGGTAACTACCTGGACTGTACCAGTGGTAGCCACTAGGACAGAGTCAGAGGTAACTACGTGGACGATACTAGTGGTAACTACCTGGACTGTACCAGTGGTAACCACTCGTACAGAGCCAGAGGAAACTACGTGAAGCGTACCAGTGGCAACTTCCTGGACAATACTGGTTGTATCTACCTGGACAGTATCACTGGTAACCTCCTGGACAGTGAAGTGATAACTACCTTGAGAGTACCAGTGACAACTACCTTGACTGTACCAGTGGTAACGACCTGGACAGTATCAATGATAACTACCTGGAGAGTACAAGTAGTAACTACCTGAACTCTATCAGTTGTAACTTCCTGGATAGTGCTAGTCATAGCTACCTGGAGAGAAACAGTGGTAAGTACCTACACAGTACTAGTGTTAACTACAATGGCAGTACCAGTGGTAACTACCTGGACGGTGCCAGAGGTATCTACGTGGACAGTACCAGTGGTAACTACCTGAACTGTAACAGTTATAACTTCCTGGATAGTACCAGTAGTAACCACATGGACAGAACCAGTAGTAAGTATCTGGAGAACGCCATTGTTAACTACCTGGACAGTACTAGTGGTAACTACCTGAACTGTTCTAGTGGTAATTACCTGAACTGTGCCAGTGGTAGTTACCTGGGCAGCACCAGAGGTATCTACTGGAAGAGTACCAGCGGTAACTACCTGGAATGTACCAGTGGTAATTAACTAGACAGAGCCAGTAATAATTACCTGGACTGTACTAGTGGTACCATCTTGGACAATACCACTAGTAACCAGTGGAAACTACAAGGAAAGAACCAGTGGCAACTACGTGGATCTTACCATTGGTAACTTCGTGGACAGTACCAGTGGTATCTACCTGGACAGTATCAGAGGTAACTTCCTGGATAGTATAAGTGGTAACTACCTTGATAGTACCATTGACAACTACCTGGACTGTACCAGTGGTATCTACGTGAACAATGCCCAGTGTCAACTACATGGACAGTACCAGTGGAAACTACCCAGACAGTCTTTATTACCTGGCTTTACCAGTGGCACCTTTCTAGGCAGTAACAGTGGTATCTACCTGGACAGCACCAGTGGTAACTACCTGGACTGTATCAATGGTAACTATATGGGAAATACCTGTGGTATCAATGGAATCTACCTAGACAGTACCAGTGGTAACTACCTTGACTGTACCAGTAGTAACTACCTGTACAGTATCAGTGGTAACTACATGGAGTGTACCAGTGATAACTTCCTGGACAGTACTAGTGGTATCTTCCTGGAGAGTGTAAGTGTTAAGTGCCTGAACTGTATCAGTTGTAACTTCCTTGATAATTCCAGGGGTAACTACCTGTACAGATCCAGTGGTAAGTACTTGGACAGTAACAGTGATAACTACATGGACAGTTCTAGTGGTAACTAATTGAATGGTACTACTGGATACTTCCTGGACTGTACCAGTGGTAAGTAAGTGGACAGTTCCAGAGGTATCTACCTGGACAGTAACAGTGGTGACTACCTTGAGGGTGTCGGTGGCAACTACCTGGACTGTACCAGTGGTAACTGCCTGGACAGTACCAGTGGTAACTGCCTGGACAGTGCAGTGGTAACTGCCTGGACAGTATGAGTGCTAACTGCCGGAAAAGTATGAGTGGTAATTACCTGAATTGTATTAGTTGTAACTTCCTAGATAGTACCGGTGGTAACTATCTGGACAGAACCAGTGGTAAGCACTTAGACAGTACCAGCGGAAACTACATGAACAGTTCTAGTGGTAACTATCTGAACTGAACCAGTGGAAACTTCCTGAACTGTACCAGTGGTAACTACGTGGATAGTTCCAGAGGTATCTACCAGGACAGTACCGGTTGCAAGTACCTGGACTATACCAGTCGTAGCTTCCTAGACAGTACAAGTATTAATACCTGGACAGTACCAGTGGTAACTACCCGGGCAACATCAATGGTAACAATCTGGGCAGTAGCAGTGCTTAATTTTTGGACAGTACTAATAGAATCTACTTGAATTTTACCAGTGGTAATTTTCTTGATTGAAACAGTGGTAACTACCTAGACAGTAGCAAGGGTAACTACCTGGACTGTTCCATTGGTAACTTTTTCGACAGTAACATTGGTAACTATCTGGATAGTACCAATGGTAACTACTTGGACAGTGCCAGTGGTAACAACTGGGTCAGCACCAGTGGCAATTATCTGGACAGTACCAGTGTTAACTACCTTGACATTACCAGTGGTACCTACCTTGACTGTACCAATAGTAACAACCTGAGCAGTACAAGTGGTAACTTTCTGGAAAGTACCGATAGAAATTACCTGGAAGGTACCAGTGGCAACTATCTGGACTGTACTAATAGTAACTACCAGGAAAGAACTAATAGTAACTACGTGCAGTGCACTAGTGGTAACTTACTGGACAGTACCTGTGTTATTTACCTGGACAGTATCAGTGGTAACTTGCTGGACAGTAAAAGTGGTAACTACCTTCAGAATACCAATGAAACCTGTCTGGACTGTGCCAGCGGTATCTACCTGGACTGTATCAGTGCTAACTACATAGACAATACCAGTGGTAACTACTTACACAGTACCAGTATTTATTACCTGGACTGTACCAGTGGTACCATTCTGGACAGTAACAGCGGTAACTACCTGGACAGCACCAGTGGTAACTACCTGGAATGTATCAATGGTAACTATATGGGCAGTGCCTGTGGTAACTTTCTGGACAGCATCAATGGAAACTATTTAGACGGTAACAGTGGTAACTACCTTGACTGTACCACTGAACAGTACCAGCGGTAACTACATGGAGCGTATCAGTGGTAACTTCCTGGACAGTACCAGTGGTAACTACCTGGAGAGTATCAGTGGTAACTCCGTGGACAGTAACAGTAGTGTCTACTTTGAGAATATCAGTACCAACTACTTGGATTTTACCAGTGGTTACTACCTGAACAGTACCAGTGGTAAGTACCTGGACTGTACCAGTGGTAACTTCCAAGACAGTACAATTATTAATCATCTGGACAGTACCAGTGGTACCTTCCTGAACTGAAATAGTGGTAACTACCTGGACATCACAAATGGGCAGTACCAATGGTAGCTTTATGGACAGTACCAAAGGAAGCTACTGTTAACAATCTTAACTGTAACAGTGGTAACTACATGGGCAGTAGCAATGGTAACTACCTGGACTGTTCTAGTGGTAATTTTCTCGACAATACCAATGGTAACTACATGGACCGTACCATTGGTAACTTCCTGGACAGTAACAGTGGTGAGTACCTTGAGAATGTCAGTGCCAACTACCTTGATTTTTCCAGTGATAACTACATGGACAGCACCAGTGTTAACTAACTGGACATCATCAGTGGTAACTTTCTGTACAGTACCTGTGTTAACTAACTGGACATCATCAGTGGTAACTTTCTGTACAGTACCTGTGTTAACTAACTGGACATCATCAGTGGTAACTTTCTGTACAGTACCTGTGTTAACTAACTGGACATCATCAGTGGTAACTTTCTGTACAGTACCTGTGTTAACTAACTGGACATCATCAGTGGTAACTTTCTGTACAGTACCTGTGTTAACTAACTGGACATCATCAGTGGTAACTTTCTGCACTGTACCTGTGTTAACTAACTGGACATCATCAGTGGTAACTTTCTGCACTGTATCTGTGTTAACTAACTGGACATCATCAGTGGTAACTTTCTGTACAGTGCCTGTGTTAACTAACTGGACATCATCAGTGGTAACTTTCTGCACTGTACCTGTGTTAACTAACTGGACATCATCAGTGGTAACTTTCTGCACTGTACCTGTGTTAACTAACTGGACATCATCAGTGGTAACTTTCTGCACAGTACCTGTGTTAACTAACTGGACATCATCAGTGGTAACTTTCTGCACGGTACCTGTGTTAACTAACTGGACATCATCAGTGGTAACTTTCTGCACTGTACCTGTGTTAACTAACTGGACATCATCAGTGGTAACTTTCTGCACTGTACCTGTGTTAACTAACTGGACATCATCAGTGGTAACTTTCTGCACTGTACCTGTGTTAACTAACTGGACATCATCAGTGGTAACTTTCTGCACTGTACCTGTGTTAACTAACTGGACATCATCAGTGGTAACTTTCTGCACTGTACCTGTGTTAACTAACTGGACATCATCAGTGGTAACTTTCTGCACTGTACCTGTGTTAACTAACTGGACATCATCAGTGGTAACTTTCTGCACTGTACCTGTGTTAACTAACTGGACATCATCAGTGGTAACTTTCTGCACTGTACCTGTGTTAACTAACTGGACATCATCAGTGGTAACTTTCTGCACTGTACCTGTGTTAACTAACTGGACATCATCAGTGGTAACTTTCTGCACTGTACCTGTGTTAACTAACTGGACATCATCAGTGGTAACTTTCTGCACTGTACCTGTGTTAACTAACTGGACATCATCAGTGGTAACTTTCTGCACTGTACCTGTGTTAACTAACTGGACATCATCAGTGGTAACTTTCTGCACTGTACCTGTGTTAACTAACTGGACATCATCAGTGGTAACTTTCTGCACTGTACCTGTGTTAACTAACTGGACATCATCAGTGGTAACTTTCTGCACTGTACCTGTGTTAACTAACTGGACATCATCAGTGGTAACTTTCTGCACTGTACCTGTGTTAACTAACTGGACATCATCAGTGGTAACTTTCTGCACTGTACCTGTGTTAACTAACTTGCGAGTAAGAGTGACAACTACCTGGACTCTACCAATGGTAACAACCTGGAGTGTGACAGTGGTATCTACCTGGACTGTATCAGTGGTAACTTCCTGGACATTGACACTGGTAACTTCCTGGACAGTACCAGTAGTAACTACGTGGACAGTACCAGTGGTAACTCCCTGGACAGCACCAGTGGAAACTACGTGGACATCACCAGTGGTAACTACCTGGACTGTATCAATGGTAACTATATGGGCAGTACCTGTGGTAACTTTCTGGACAGTATCAATGGAAACTATCTAGACGGTAACAGTGGTAACTATCTTGACTGTACCACTGGACAGTACCAGTGGTAACTACATGGAGCGTCCCAGTGATAACTTCTTGGACAATACCAGTGGTATGTATATGAACATACCAGTGTTAACTATATGAACTGTATCTTTGGTAACTTTCTGACCAATACCAGTGGTAACTACCTAGACAGAACAAGTGGTAATTACTTGCTTATTACCAATGGTAGCTAAATGGACAGTACCAGTAGTAACTACCTAACCAGTACCATGGGTAACTACCTGAACAGTACCATTAGTAACTACCTGGGTAGTATTAGTGATGACTACATAGACAGCACCAGTATTAACAAACTGGACAGTACCAGTGGTAACTACCTGGAAAGTACCAATAGTAACTACCTGGTCTCTACCAGTAACTTCCTGTACACTACCAGTGATAACTACCTGGACCGAACCGTCGTAAATTCCTAGACTACGTATGGTAACTACGTTTGATATAACGTTCATGGTAACTACTATAACAGTACTAATGATAGCTCTCCGGACACTGATAGTGGTAATTTCCTGGACAGTAGTAGTGGTAATTTCATGGATAGTAGTAGTGGTAACTACCTTGAGAGTGCTAGTGACATCTACTTGGACTGTACCAGTGGTAACTACCTGGAAAGTGCCAGTGGCAACTACTTGGGTAGCACAAATGGTAACTATCTGGACAGTATCATTGGTAACTACCTGAACAGTACCAGTGGTATTAACATGGACAGTATCAGTGGTAAGTTTCTGGACAGTACATGTGGTAACTACCTTGAGAGTACCAGTGGCAACTACCTGGAATGTTTCAATAAAAACTATTTGGATATGAACATTGGTAGCTACCTGGAGAGTACCAGTGGAAACTACCTGGACAGTACCGGTGGTAACTACATGGATAACACCAGGTGTAACCTTAGTAACTTTCTAGACAGCACCAGTTGTGTCTACCTTAAGAGTACCAGTGACTACTATCTGGACTGTACCAGTGGTAACCACCTGAACAGTACCTGTGGTAATTACCTGCAGTGTACCACTGGTAACTTCCTGGAGAGTTCCAGTGATAACTACCTGAACAGTACTAGTGGTAACTACCAGGACAATACTAGTGGTAACTACCTGGACAGTACAAGTGGTAACTATCTGGACTGTACTAGTGATAACTACCTGGATAGTACCAGTGCTAACTACCTGGAGTGTGCATGTTCTAACTTCCTGAAGAGTCCCATTCGTAACTACCTGGACAGTACCAGTGATAGCTTCCTGGACAGTCGTAACTACTTTGAGAATACCAGTGATAACTACCTGGAGTGTGCCAGTGATAACTTCCTGGACATTACCAGTTGTAACTATCTGGACAGTACCAGTGGTATCTTCCCGGACAGCACCAATGGTAACTACATGGGAAGTGCCTGTGGCAACAACATGGTTATTACCACTGGTAACTTCGTGTACAGTACCAGTGGTAACTTCCTGGACAGTACTAGTCGTAATTACCTTGATGATAGCAGTGGTAACTACTTGGACTGTACCAGTGGTAACTACCTTAACTGTATTAGTGGTAAGTATCTGGAATGTATCAGTACGAACATCCTGGACAGTATCAGTGGTAAGTACCTGGATAGTACCAGTGGCAAGTTCCTGGACAGTGCCAGTGGTGACTTTCTTGACAGTACCAATGGTAACTACTTTGACATAACCAGTGGTAACTACTTGGACAATACCAATAGTAACTACATGCATAGTAGCAGAGGTAACCATCTGAACAATGCCAGTGATCGTAACCTGGACAGTACCAGTGGTAACTACCTGGACAGTGCCGGTGGTATCTAAGTGGAATGTACTTGTGGTAACTATGAACACAGTAACAGTGGTAAGTAACTGGACAGTACCAAAGGTATCTACCTGGACACTAACAGTGGTAACTACATGAACAGTACCAATGGAAACTACCTGGACAATACCAGTGGCAGGTACCTGGGCTGTACCAATGGTAACTTCCTGCCCTGTACCAATGGTAGCTACCTGGAAAGTACCTGTGGTAACTATCTGGGCAGTACCAGTTTTAACTTCCTGGACATTACCCTTGGTAACTATTTGGAAATTACCAGTGGTAGCTACGTGGATTGTACCATTGATAACTTACTGGACAGTACCAGTGATAAATACCTGGACAGTTCCAGTGGTATCTACCAGGAAAGTGCCAGAGGTAACTACCTGACAGTAATAGTGGTAACTACCTGGAGAGTACCATTGGTAACTTCCTAGACAGTACCAGTGGTGACTACGTGGACATTACCAGTGGTAACTATTTTGACAATACTAGTGGTAACTGCCTGGTCAGTATCAGTGGTAGATTTTTGGACTGTACCAGTGGTGAGCACCTGGGTAGTACTAGTAGTAACTTCCTGGAATGTACTAGAGGTAACTTTCCTTACAGTACCAGTGGTAACCACTTGGACAGTGCCAGTGGTAACTACCTGGATAGTGCCATTGGTATCTACCTAGAGAATATCATTGGTGACTACCTGGACAGTACCAGTGATAACTACCTGGACAGTACCTGTGGTAACTACCTGTATTGCCGCAGTGGTAACTACCTGGAAGTATCAGTGGTAACTACCTGGACTGTACCAGTGGTAATTACCTGGACAGTACCAGTGGTAACTAAATGGAAAGTGTCAGTGGTAACTACTTGGACGGTATCAGTGGTAATTAGCTGGACAGTACCAATGGTAAGTACCTGGATAGTACCAATGGTAAGTACCTGGACAGTACCAGTAGTAAGTACATGGATAGTACAAGTGGTAAGTACTTGGAGAGTCCATGGTAAGTACCCGGATAGTACCAGTGGTAAGTACCTGGGCAGTACTAGTGGTAAGTACCTAGACAGTACCAGTTGTAACTAGCTGAAGAGTCCCATTGGTGAGTACCTGGACTATACCAGTGGTAAGTACCTGGACAGCACCAGTGGTAGCTACTTGGACAGTACAAGTGGTAAGTACCTGAACTGTACCAGTGATAAGTACCTGAACAGTACCAGTGGTAAGTATCTGGACAGTATTAGTGGTAACTACTTGGACAGTACCAGTGGTAAGTACCTGGAAAGTATCAGTGGTAAGTACCTGAAATGTACCAGTGGTAACCAGGTAGGGTGTTGGAAGGCATACCTCACCTGTACAGTAGCGTCCTCGGTGATGACAAGGGCGATATGGTCGTT
The DNA here is from genome assembly GCF_036320965.1 of Panulirus ornatus. Classification (NCBI taxonomy): domain Eukaryota; kingdom Metazoa; phylum Arthropoda; class Malacostraca; order Decapoda; family Palinuridae; genus Panulirus; species Panulirus ornatus. The sequence goes on from NC_092254.1 coordinate 16,992,146, forward strand.
GTGTTTGATGGTAATTTCACCATTACAGGACATGGCATCACGGAAGGGCGGGCCACACGTCTTGAAGTGAGCGGCGATGAAGGGAGAAGTGAAGCCAGTCATCCCCCTCTGGACCATGGTGTAGTTACACTTGCCGTAGAAGTTATAATACATGCCGTCCAGTGTTCGTATGTGGGGGTCACCAGCAGAGAAGCACTCCTGACCTGCCAGGTCACACATCATGTCATACCAGTTCAGCTACGTACAGGAAGTAATCTGAGATACACATTGATGTCGCTTGATAATGGTAATGTTATAATGGTAATGTTGTAATGGTAATGTTGTAATGGTACTGTTGTACTGGTAATGTTGTAATGGTAATGTTATGATGGTAATGTAATGGTAATGTTGTAATGGTACTGTTGTACTGGTAATGTTGTAATGGTAATGTTATAAGGGTAATGTTGTAATGGTAATGTTGTAATGGTACTGTTGTACTGGTAATGTTGTAATGGTAATGTTATGATGGTAATGTTGTAATGGTAATGTTGTAATGGTACTGTTATGACAGTATTGTTGTAATGGTACCGTTGTACTGGTAATGTTGTAATGGTAATGTTGTAATGGTAACGTTATAATGGTAGTTGTAATGGTAATGTTGTAATGGTAATGTTGTAATGGTAACGTTATAATGGTACTGTTGTAATGGTAATGTTGTAATGGTAATGTTGTAATGGATTGTTGTAATGGTAATGTTGTAATGGTAATGTTGTAATGGTGCTGTTGTAATGGTAACGTTATATATCCACACATTGACATGAACACATCTTGTTCTTCATCCACATATAGGCAAGAACACATCGTGTTCTTTATCCACATATAGGCAAAAACACATTTTGTTCCTTACCCACAAATATACAAGAACACATCTTGTTCTTTATCCACATTTAGGCAAGAACACAACTTGTTCTTTATCTACATATAGACAAGAACACATCTTGTTCTTTATCCACATATAGGCAAGAACACATCTTGTTCCTTATCCACAAATATACAGCAACACGTATTGTTCTTTATCCACATATAGGCAAGAACACATCTTGTTATTTTTCCACATATAGACAAGAACACATCTTGCTCTTTATCCACATACAGGCAAGAACACATCTTGTTCTTTATCCACATATAGGCAAGAACACATCTTGCTCTTTATCCACATATAGGCAAGAACGCTTCTTGCTCTTTATCCACATATAGACAAGAACACATCTTGTTCTTTATCCACATATAGACGAGAACACATCTTGTTCTTTATCCACATATAGACAAGAACACGTCTTGTTCTTTATCCACATATAGGCAAGAACACATCTTGTTATTTTTCCACATATAGACAAGAACATATCTTGCTCTTTATCCACATACAGGCAAGAACACATCTTGTTCTTTATCCACATATAGGCAAGAACACATCTTGCTCTTTATCCACATATAGGCAAGAACACATCTTGTTATTTTTCCACATATAGACAAGAACACATCTTGTTCTTTATCCACATATAGACAAGAACACATCTTGCTCTTTACCCGCATATAGGCAAGAACACATCTTGTCCTTTATCAACATATAGGCAAGAGCGCATTTTGCTTTCTATCCACATATAGACAAGAATACATCTTGTTCTTTATCCACAAATATACAAGAACACATCTTGTTCTTTATCCACATTTAGGCAAGAACACCTCCTGTTCTTTATATAACCACGTATAGACAAGAATACGTCTTGCTCTTTGTCCTTATATAGACAAGAACACATTGTGTTCTCTATCTGCATATAAGCAAAAACACATCTTGTTCTTTATCCATAAATATACAGGAACACATCTTGCTCTTTATCCACATACAGGCAAGAATACATCTTGTTCTTTATGCATATATAGGCAAGAACACATCTTGATCTTTATCCACATGTAGGCAAGAACGCATCTTCCTCTTTATCCACATATAGGCAACAACAGATCTCGTTTTTTTAATCCTCATATTGGTAAGAACGCATCTTGCTCTTTATCCACATATAGAAAAGAACACATCTTGTTCTTTATCAACACATAGGCAAGAACACATCCTGTTCTTTATCCGCATACAGGCAAGAACACAACTTGTTCTTTATCAACATATATACAAGAACACATCTTTTTCTTTATCCACATATAGGCAAGAACACATCTTGTTCTCTATCCACAATTATACAACAACACGTATTGTTCTTTATCCACATATAGACCAGAAAACATCTTGCTTTTTATCCAAATATAGACAAGAACACATCTTGCTCTTTATCCACATATAGACGAGAACACATCTTGTTCTTTATCCACATACAGACAAGAACACGTCTTGTTCTTTATCCACATATAGACAAGAACACATCTTGTTATTTTTCCACATATAGACAAGAACACATCTTGCTCTTTATCCACATACAGGCAAGAACACATTTTGTTCTTTATCCACATATAAGCAAGAACACATCTTGCTCTTTATCCACATATAGGCAAGAACGCATCTTGCTCTTTATCCACATATAGGCAAGAACACATCGTGTCCTGTATCCACAACAACAGCACCATTGCAAAATTACCATTGCAACATTTACCATTACAACATTTCCATTACAGCATTACCATTACAACATTTCCATTAAAACATTACCATTACAGCATTACCATTAGAACAGTACCATTACAACATTACCATTACGATATTACCATTACAGCATTACCATTACAACATTACCATTACAGCATTACAATTACAATATTACCATTACAACAGTACCATTACAACATTACCATTACAGCATTACAATTACAATATTACCATTACAACAGTACCATTACAGCAGTACCATTACAACATTACCATTACAACAGTACCATTACAATATTACCATTATAACACTACCATTACAACATTACCAATACAACATTACCATTTCAATGTTAAAACTGCATTACTAGTACAACATTGTCATTACAACAGTGCCATTACAACAGTACCATTACATCAGTACCATTACAATATTACCATTACAACAGTGCCATTACAACAGCACCATTACAATATCACCATTACAACAGTAACATTACAACATTACCATTACAACAGTACCATTATAACATTACCAATACAACAGTACCATAGCAAAATTACCATTACAACAGCATCATTACAACATTACCATTACAACATTACCATTACAACATTACCATTACAGCATCACCATTACAATATTACCATTACAAGATTACTATTACAGCATTACCATTACAATATTACCATCACAACAGTACCATTATAAGAGCACCATTAGAACATTACCATTACAACAGTACCATTACAACATTACCATTACAACAGTGCTATTACAACATTACCATCACAACGGTATCATTACAACATTACCATTACAACAATATCATTACAACATCAATATTATAACAGTATCATTACAACAGTGCCATTACAACATTACTATTACAGCACTACCATTGCAACAGTACCATTACAATATTACCATTACAACATTACCAGTACAACATTACCATTATAACATTACTATTACAACATCACCATTGCAACATTACTATTAAAACATTACCATTACAACATTACTATTACAGCATTACCATTGCAACAGTACCATTACAATATTACCATTACAACATTACCAGTACAACATTACCATTATAACATTACTATTACAACATCACCATTGCAACATTACTATTAAAACATTACCATTACAACATTACTATTACAGCATTACCATTGCAACAGTACCATTACAATATTACCATTACATCATTACCATTACAACATTACCATTACAACATTACCATTACAACATTACTATTACAGCATTACCATTACAACATTACCATTGCAACATTACCATTACAATATTACCATTACAACATTACCATTACAACATTACTATTACAGCATTACCATTACAACATTACCATTACAACATTACTATTACAGCATTACCATTACAACATTACCATTACAACATTACCATTACAGCATTACCATTACAACATCACCATTACAACATTACCATTACAACATTACCATTATAACATTACTATTACAACATTACCATTACAACATTACCATTACAACATTACCATTACAATATTACCATTATAACACTACCATTACAACATTACCATTACAACATTACCATTACAACAGTACCATTACAACATTACCATTATAACATTACTATTACAACATTACCATTACAATATTACCATTACAATATTACCATTATAACACTACCATTACAACATTACCATTACAACATTACCATTACAACATTACCATTACAACATTACCATTATAACATTACTATTACAACATTACCATTACAACATTACCATTACAACATTACCATTACAATATTACCATTATAACACTACCATTACAACATTACCATTACATCATTACCATTACAACAGTACCATTACAACATTACCATTATAACATTACTATTACAACATTACCATTACAACATTACCATTACAATATTACCTTTACAACATTACCATTACAATATTACCATTATAACACTACCATTACAACATTACCATTACAACAGTACCATTACAACATTGTCTTCCACTTCTTCTCGTTCCCTCTACCTCTGACACGTATATCCTCTTTGTCAATCTTTCCTCACTCATTTTCTCCATGTGATCAAACCATTTCAATACACCCTCTTCTCCTCTCTCAACCACACTCTTTTCATTTCCACACATCTCTCTTACCCTTACATTACTTACTCGATCAAACCACCTCACACCACATATTGTCCTCAAACATATATATATATATATATATATATATATATATATATATATATATATATATATATATATATATATATATATATATATATATATATATATATATATATATATATATATATATATATATATATGTGTATATATATATATATATATATATATATATATATATATATATATATATATATATATATATATATATATATATATATTTTTTTTTTTTTTTTTTTGCTTTGTCGCTGTCTCCCGCGTTTGCGAGGTAGCGCAAGGAAACAGACGAAAGAAATGGCCCAACCCACCCCCACACACATGTATATACATACGTCCACACACGCAAATATACATACCTACACAGCTTTCCATGGTTTACTCCAGACGCTTCACATGCCCTGATTCAATCCACTGACAGCACGTCAACCCCGGTATACCACATCGCTCCAATTCACTCTATTCCTTGCCCTCCTTTCACCCTCCTGCATGTTCAGGCCCCGATCACACAAAATCTTTTTCACTCCATCTTTCCACCTCCAATTTGGTCTCCCTCTTCTCCTCGTTCCCTCCAACTCCGACACATATATTCTCTTGGTCAATCTTTCCTCACTCATTCTCTCCATGTGCCCAAACCATTTCAAAACACCCTCTTCTGCTCTCTCAACCACGCTCTTTTTATTTCCACACATCTCTCTTACCCTTACGTTACTTACTCGATCAAACCACCTCACACCACACATTGTCCTCAAACATCTCATTTCCAGCACATCCATCCCCTGCGCACCACTCTATCCATAGCCCACGCCTCGCAACCATACAACATTGTTGGAACCACTATTCCTTCAAACATACCCATTTTTGCTTTCCGAGATAATGTTCTCGACTTCCACACATTCTTCAAGGCTCCCAGAATTTTCGCCCCCTCCCCCACCCTATGATCCACTTCCGCTTCCATGGTTCCATCCGCTGCCAGATCCACTCCCAGATATCTAAAACACTTCACTTCCTCCAGTTTTTCTCCATTCAAATCACCTCCCAATTGACTTGACCCTCAACCCTACTGTACCTAATAACCTTGCTCTTATTCACATTTACTCTTAACTTTCTTCTTTCACACACTTTACCAAACTCCGTCACCAGCTTCTGCAGTTTCTCACATGAATCAGCCACCAGCGCTGTATCATCAGCGAACAACAACTGACTCACTTCCCAAGCTCTCTCATCCCCAACAGACTTCATACTTGCCGCTCTTTCCAAAACTCTTGCATTCACCTCACTAACAACCCCATCCATAAACAAATTAAACAACCATGGAGACATCACACACCCCTGCCGCAAACCTACATTCACTGAGAACCAATCACTTTCCTCTCTTCCTACACGTACACATGCCCTACATTCTCGATAAAAACTTTTCACTGCTTCTAACAACTTGCCTCCCACACCATATATTCTTAATACCTTCCACAGAGCATCTTTATCAACTCTATCGTATGCCTTCTCCAGATCCATAAATGCTACATACAAATCCATTTGCTTTTCTAAGTATTTCTCACATACATTCTTCAAAGCAAACACCTGATCCACACATCCTATACCACTTCTGAAACCACACTGCTCTTCCCCAATCTGATGCTCTGTACATGCCTTCACCCTCTCAATCAATACCCTCCCATATAATTTACCATTACAACATTACCATTACAATATTACCATTATAACACTACCATTACAACATTACCATTACAACATTATCATTACAACATTACCATTACAACATTACCATTATAACATTACTATTACAACATTACCATATATATATATATATATATATATATATATATTTTTTAGCTTGAAATGAATGAAAAAAATGAATGTCACATAATAGTTCAACCTCTGGCTATGGAAATGGTGAAGAGCTTGTAGATTTATGTGCTGAAAAAGGACTGATGATTGGGAATACCTGGTTTAAAAAGCGAGATATACATAAGTATACTTATGTAAGTAGGAGAGATGGCCAGAGAGCGTTATTGGATTACGTGTTAATTGACAGGCGTGCGAAAGAGAGACTTTTGGATGTTAATGTGCTGAGAGGTGCAACTGGAGGGATGTCTGATCATTATCTTGTGGAGGCTAAGGTGAAGATTAGTATGGGTTTTCAGAAAAGAGGAGTGAATGTTGGGGTGAAGAAGGTGGTGAGAGTAAGTGAGCTTGGGAAGGAGACCTGTGTGGGGAAGTACCAGGAGAGACTGTGTACAGAATGGAAAAAGGTGAGAACAATGGAAGTAAGGGGAGTGGGGGAGGAATGGGATGTATTTAGGGAATCAGTGATGGATTGCGCAAAAGATGCTTGTGGCATGAGAAGAGTGGGAGGTGGGCTGTTTAGAAAGGGTAGTGAGTGGTGGGATGAAGAAGTAAGAGTATTAGTGAAAGAGAAGAGAGAGGCATTTGGACGATTTTTGCAGGGAAAAAATGCAATTGAGTGGGAGAAGTATAAAAGAAAGAGACGGGAGGTCAAGAGAAAGGTGCAAGAGGTGAAAAAAAGGGCAAATGAGAGTTGGGGTGAGAGACTATCAGTAAATTTTAGGGAGAATAAAAAGATGTTCTGGAAGGAGGTAAATAGGGTGCGTAAGACAAGGGAGCAAATGGGAACTTCAGTGAAGGGCGTAAATGGGGAGGTGATAACAAGTAGTGGTGATGTGAGAAGGAGATGGAATGAGTATTTTGAAGGTTTGTTGAATGTGTCTGATGACAGAGTGGCAGATATAGGGTGTTTTGGTCGAGGTGGTGTGCAAAGTGAGAGGGTTGGGGAAAATGATTTGGTAAACAGAGAAGAGGTAGTAAAAGCTTTGCGGAAGATGAAAGCCGGCAAGGCAGCAGGTTTGGATGGTATTGCAGTGGAATTTATTAAAAAAGGGGGTGACTGTATTGTTGACTGGTTGGTAAGGTTATTTAATGTATGTATGACTCATGGTGAGGTGCCTGAGGATTGGCGGAATGCGTGCATAGTGCCATTGTACAAAGGCAAAGGGGATAAGAGTGAGTGCTCAAATTACAGAGGTATAAGTTTGTTGAGTATTCCTGGTAAATTATATGGGAGGGTATTGATTGAGAGGGTGAAGGCATGTACAGAGCATCAGATTGGGGAAGAGCAGTGCGGTTTCAGAAGTGGTAGAGGATGTGTGGATCAGGTGTTTGCTTTGAAGAATGTATGTGAGAAATACTTAGAAAAGCAAATGGATTTGTATGTAGCATTTATGGATCTGGAGAAGGCATATGATAGAGTTGATAGAGATGCTCTGTGGAAGGTATTAAGAATATATGGTGTGGGAGGCAAGTTGTTAGAAGCAGTGAAAAGTTTTTATCGAGGATGTAAGGCATGTGTACGTGTAGGAAGAGAGGAAAGTGATTGGTTCTCAGTGAATGTAGGTTTGCGGCAGGGGTGTGTGATGTCTCCATGGTTGTTTAATTTGTTTATGGATGGGGTTGTTAGGGAGGTAAATGCAAGAGTCCTGGAAAGAGGGGCAAGTATGAAGTCTGTTGGGGATGAGAGAGCTTGGGAAGTGAGTCAGTTGTTGTTCGCTGATGATACAGCGCTGGTGGCTGATTCATGTGAGAAACTGCAGAAGCTGGTGACTGAGTTTGGTAAAGTGTGTGGAAGAAGAAAGTTAAGAGTAAATGTGAATAAGAGCAAGGTTATTAGGTACAGTAGGGTTGAGGGTCAAGTCAATTGGGAGGTGAGTTTGAATGGAGAAAAACTGGAGGAAGTGAAGTGTTTTAGATATCTGGGAGTGGACCTGTCAGCGGATGGAACCATGGAAGCGGAAGTGGATCATAGGGTGGGGGAGGGGGCGAAAATTTTGGGAGCCTTGAAAAATGTGTGGAAGTCGAGAACATTATCTCGGAAAGCAAAAATGGGTATGTTTGAAGGAATAGTGGTTCCAACAAGGTTGTATGGTTGCGAGGCGTGGGCTATGGATAGAGTTGTGCGCAGGAGGATGGATGTGCTGGAAATGAGATGTTTGAGGACAATGTGTGGTGTGAGGTGGTTTGATCGAGTAAGTAACGTAAGGGTAAGAGAGATGTGTGGAAATAAAAAGAGCGTGGTTGAGAGAGCAGAAGAGGGTGTTTTGAAATGGTTTGGGCACATGGAGAGAATGAGTGAGGAAAGATTGACCAAGAGGATATATGTGTCGGAGGTGGAGGGAACGAGGAGAAGAGGGAGACCAAATTGGAGGTGGAAAGATGGAGTGAAAAAGATTTTGTGTGATCGGGGCCTGAACATGCAGGAGGGTGAAAGGAGGGCAAGGAATAGAGTGAATTGGAGCGATGTGGTATACAGGGGTTGACGTGCTGTCAGTGGATTGAATCAAGGCATGTGAAGCGTCTGGGGTAAACCATGGAAAGCTGTGTAGGTATGTATATTTGCGTGTGTGGACGTGTGTATGTACGTGTGTATGGGGGTTGGGCCATTTCTTTCGTCTGTTTCCTTGCGCTACCTCGCAAACGCGGGAGACAGCGACAAAGTATAAAAAAAAAAAAAAAAAAAAAATATATATATATATATATATATATATATATATATATATATATATATATATATATATATATATATATATATATGTATATATATATATATTTATATATATACATATATATGTATATACACACATATATGTATATATATATATATATATATATATATATATATATATATATATATATATATATATATATATATATATATATATATATATATATATATATATATATATATATATATATATATACATATATGTATATATATATATATATATATATATATATATATATATATATATATATATATATATATATATATTTATATATATACATATATATATATATATATATATATATATATATATATATATATATATATATATATTTCTTTCTTTCTTTCAAACTATTCGCCATTTCCCGCATTAGCGAGGTAGCGTTAAGAACAGAGGACTGAGCCTTTGAGGGACTACCCTCACCTGGCCCAATTCTCTGTTCCTTCTTTTGGAAAATTAAAAAAAAAATGAGAGGGGAGGATTTCCAGCCCCCCGCTCCCTCCCCTTTTAGTCGCCTTCTACGACACGCAGGGAATACGTGGGAAGTATTCTTGCTCCCCTATCCCCAGGGATAATATATATATATATATATATATATATATATATATATATATATATATATATATATATATATATATATATATATATATATATATATATATATATATATATATATATATATATATATATAGTGATGGGTGATTTGAATGCAAAGGTGAGTAATGTGGCAGTTGAGGGAATAATTGGTATGCATGGGGTGTTCAGTGTTGTAAATGGAAATGGTGAAGAGCTTGTAGATTTATGTGCTGAAAAAGGACTGATGATTGGGAATACCTGGTTTAAAAAGCGAGATATACATAAGTATACTTATGTAAGTAGGAGAGATGGCCAGAGAGCGTTATTGGATTACGTGTTAATTGACAGGCGTGCGAAAGAGAGACTTTTGGATGTCAGTGTGCTGAGAGGTGCAACTGGAGGGATGTCTGATCATTATCTTGTGGAGGCTAAGGTGAAGATTAGTATGGGTTTTCAGAAAAGAAGAGTGAATGTTGGGGTGAAGAAGGTGGTGAGAGTAAGTGAGCTTGGGAAGGAGACCTGTGTGAAGAAGTATCAGGAGAGACTGTGTACAGAATGGAAAAAGGTGAGAACAATGGAAGTAAGGGGAGTGGGGGAGGAATGGGATGTATTTAGGGAATCAGTGATGGATTGCGCAAAAGATGCTTGTGGCATGAGAAGAGTGGGATGTGGGCTGTTTAGAAAGGGTAGTGAGTGGTGGGATGAAGAAGTAAGAGTATTAGTGAAAGAGAAGAGAGAGGCATTTGGACGATTTTTGCAGGGAAAAAATGCAATTGAGTGGGAGAAGTATAAAAGAAAGAGACAGGAGGTCAAGAGAAAGGTGCAAGAGGTGAAAAAAAGGGCAAATGAGAGTTGGGGTGAGAGACTATCAGTAAATTTTAGGGAGAATAAAAAGATGTTCTGGAAGGAGGTAAATAGGGTGCGTAAGACAAGGGAGCAAATGGGAACTTCAGTGAAGGGCGTAAATGGGGAGGTGATAACAAGTAGTGGTGATGTGAGAAGGAGATGGAATGAGTATTTTGAAGGTTTGTTGAATGTGTCTGATGACAGAGTGGCAGATATAGGGTGTTTGGGTCGAGGTGGTGTGCAAAGTGAGAGGGTTAGGGAAAATGATTTGGTAAACAGAGAAGAGGTAGTAAAAGCTTTGCGGAAGATGAAAGCCGGCAAGGCAGCAGGTTTGGATGGTATTGCAGTGGAATTTATTAAAAAAGGGGGTGACTGTATTGTTGACTGGTTGGTAAGGTTATTTAATGTATGTATGACTCATGGTGAGGTGCCTGAGGATTGGCGGAATGCGTGCATAGTGCCATTGTACAAAGGCAAAGGGGATAAGAGTGAGTGCTCAAATTACAGAGGTATAAGTTTGTTGAGTATTCCTGGTAAATTATATGGGAGGGTATTGATTGAGAGGGTGAAGGCATGTACAGAGCATCAAATTGGGGAAGAGCAGTGTGGTTTCAGAAGTGGTAGAGGATGTGTGGATCAGGTGTTTGCTTTGAAGAATGTATGTGAGAAATACTTAGAAAAGCAAATGGATTTGTATGTAGCATTTATGGATCTGGAGAAGGCATATGATAGAGTTGATAGAGATGCTCTGTGGAAGGTATTAAGAATATATGGTGTGGGAGGCAAGTTGTTAGAAGCAGTGAAAAGTTTTTATCGAGGATGTAAGGCATGTGTACGTGTAGGAAGAGAGGAAAGTGATTGGTTCTCAGTGAATGTAGGTTTGCGGCAGGGGTGTGTGATGTCTCCATGGTTGTTTAATTTGTTTATGGATGGGGTTGTTAGGGAGGTAAATGCAAGAGTCTTGGAAAGAGGGGCAAGTATGAAGTCTGTTGGGGATGAGAGAGCTTGGGAAGTGAGTCTGTTGTTGTTCGCTGATGATACAGCGCTGGTGGCTGATTCGTGTGAGAAACTGCAGAAGCTGGTGACGGAGTTTGGCAAAGTGTGTGGAAGAAGAAAGTTAAGAGTAAATGTGAATAAGAGCAAGGTTATTAGGTACAGTAGGGTTGAGGGTCAAGTCAATTGGGAGGTGAGTTTGAATGGAGAAAAACTGGAGGAAGTGAAGTGTTTTAGATATCTGGGAGTGGATCTGTCAGCGGATGGAACCATGGAAGCGGAAGTGGATCATAGGGTGGGGGAGGGGGCGAAAATTTTGGGAGCCTTGAAAAATGTGTGGAAGTCGAGAACATTATCCCGGAAAGCAAAAATGGGTATGTTTGAAGGAATAGTGGTTCCAACAATGTTGTATGGTTGCGAGGCGTGGGCTATGGATAGAGTTGTGCGCAGGAGGATGGATGTGCTGGAAATGAGATGTTTGAGGACAATGTGTGGTGTGAGGTGGTTTGATCGAGTAAGTAACGTAAGGGTAAGAGAGATGTGTGGAAATAAAAAGAGCGTGGTTGAGAGAGCAGAAGAGGGTGTTTTGAAATGGTTTGGGCACATGGAGAGAATGAGTGAGGAAAGATTGACCAAGAGGATATATGTGTCGGAGGTGGAGGGAACGAGGAGAAGAGGGAGACCAAATTGGAGGTGGAAAGACGGAGTGAAAAGGATTTTGTGTGATCGGGGCCTGAACATGCAGGAGGGTGAAAGGAGGGCAAGGAATAGAGTGAATTGGAGCGATGTGGTATACAGGGGTTGACGTGCTGTCAGTGGATTGAATCAAGGCATGTGAAGCGTCCGGGGTAAACCATGGAAAGCTGTGTAGGTATGTATATTTGCGTGTGTGGACGTGTGTATGTACTTGTGTATGGGGGGGGTTGGGCCATTTCTTTCGTCTGTTTCCTTGCGCTACCTCGCAAACGCGGGAGACAGCGACAAAGTATAAAAAAAAAAAAAAAAAAAAAAAATATATATATATATATATATATATATATATATATATATATATATATATATATATATATATATATATATATATGTATATATATATATATATATATATATATACATATATATGTACATATATATATTTTTTTTTTTTTTTTTTTTTTTTTTTTTCATACTATTGGCTATTTCCCGCGATAGCGAGGTAGCGTTAAGAACAGAGGACTGGGCCTTTGAGGGAATATCCTCACCTGGACCTCTTCTCTGTTCCTTCTTTTGGAAAATTAAAAAAAAAAAAAAAACGAGAGGGGAGGATTTCCAGCCCCCCGCTCCCTTCCCTTTTAGTCGCCTTCTACGACACGCAGGGAATACGTGGGAAGTATTCTTTCTCCCCTATCCCCAGGGATATACATATATATATACATATATATGTATATATATATATATATATATATATACATATATATATATATATATATATATATATATATATATATATATATATATATATATATATATATATATATATATATATATCATTTATTTATTTATTCTATTTTGATTTGTTGCTGTCTCCCGCGTTTGCGAGTTAGCGCAAGGAAACAGACGAAAAAAATGGCCCAACCTACCCCCATACACATGTATATACACACACGTCCACACACGCAAATATACATACCTATACATCTCAATGTACACATATATATACACACACAGACACATACATATATACCCATGAACACAATTCACACTGTCTGACTTTATTCATTTCCATCGCCACCTCGCCACACATGGAATACCATCCCCCTCCCCCCTCATGTGTGCGGGGTAGCGCTAGGAAAAGACAACAAAGGCCTCATTCGTTCACAATCAGTCTCTAGCTGTCATGCACTAATGCCCGAAACCACAGCTCCCTTTCCACATCCATGCCCCACACAGCTTTCCATGGTTTACCCCAGACGCTTCACATGCCCTGATTCAATCCACTGACAGCACGTCAACCCCGGTATACCACATCGATCCAATTCACTCTATTCCTTGCCCGCCTTTCACCCTCTTGCTTGTTCAGGCCCCGATCACACAAAATCTTTTTCACTCCATCTTTCCACCTCCAATTTGGTCTCCCACTTCTCCTTGTTCCCTCCACCTCCGACACATATATCCTCTTGGTCAATCTTTCCTTACTCATTATCCCCATGTGCCCAAACCATTTCAAAACACCCTCTTCTGCTCTCTCAACCACGCTCTTTTTATTTCCACACATCTCTCTTACCCTTACATTACTTACTCGATCAAACCACCTTACACCACACGTTGTCCTCAAACATCTCATTTCCAGCACATCCACCCTCCTGCGCACAACTCTATCCATAGCCCACGCCTCGCAACCATACAACATTGTTGGAACCACTATTCCTTCAAACATACCCATTTCTGCTTTCCGAGATAATGTTCTCGACTTCCACACATTCTTCAAGGCTCCCAAGATTTTCGCCCCCTCCCCCACCCTATGATTCACTTCCGCTTCCATGGTTCCATCCGCTGCCAGATCCACTCCCAGATATCTAAAACACTTTACTTCCTCCAGTTTTTCTCCATTCAAACTTACCTCCCAATTGACTTGACCCTCAACCCTACTGTACCTAATAACCTTGCTCTTATTCGCATTTACTCTTAACTTTCTTCTTTCACACACTTTACCAAACTCAGTCACCAGCTTCTGCAGTTTCTCACATGAATCAGCCACCAGCGCTGTATCATCAGCGAACAACAACAGACTCACTTCCCAAGCTATCTCATCCACAACAGACTTCATACTTGCCGCTCTTTCCAAAACTCTTGCATTCACCCCCCTAACAATCCCATCCATAAACAAATTAAACAACCATGGAGACATCACACACCCCTGCCGCAAACCTACATTCACTGAGAACCAATCACTTTCCTCTCTTCCTACACGTACACATGCCTTACATCCTCGATAAAAACTTTTCACTGCTTCTAACAACTTGCCTCCCACACCATATATTCTTAATACCTTCCACAGAGCATCTCTATCAACTCTATCATATGCCTTCTCCAGATCCATAAATGCTACATACAAATCCATTTGCTTTTCTAAGTATTTCTCACATACATTCTTCAAAGCAAACACCTGATCCACACATCCTCTACCACTTCTGAAACCACACTGCTCTTCCCCAATCTGATGCTCTGTACATGCCTTCACCCTCTCAATCAATAGCCTCCCATATAATTTACCAGGAATACTCAACAAACTTATACCTCTGTAATTTGAGCACTCACTCTTATCCCCTTTGCCTTTGTACAATAGCACTATGCACGCATTCCGCCAATCCTCAGGCACCTCACCATGAATCATACATACATTAAATAACCTTACCAACCAGTCAACAATACAGTCACCCCCTTTTTTAATAAATTCCACTGCAATACCAACCAAACCTGCTGCCTTGCCGGCTTTCATCTTCCGCAAAGCTTTTACTACCTCTTCTCTGTTTACCAAATCATTTTCCCCAACCCTCTCACTTTGCACACCACCTCGACCAAGACACCCTATATCTGCCACTCTATCATCAAACACATTCAACAAACCTTCAAAATACTCACTCCATCTCCTTCTCACATCACCACTACTTATTATCACCTCCCCATTAGCGCCCTTCACTGAAGTTCCCATTTGCTCCCTTTTCTTACGCACTTTATTTACCTCCTTCCAGAACATCTTTTTATTCTCCCTAAAATTTAATGATACTCTCTCACCCCAACTATCATTTGCCCTCTTTTTCACCTCTTGCACCTTTCTCTTGACCTCCTGTCTCTTTCTTTTATACATCTCCCACTCAATTGCATTTTTTCCCTGCAATAATCGTCCAAATGCCTCTCTCTTCTCTTTTACTAATGATCTTACTTCTTCATCCCACCACTCACTACCCTTTCTAATCAACCCACCTCCCACGCTTCTCATGCCACAAGCATCTTTTGCGCAATCCATCACTGATTCCCTAAATACATCCCATTCCTCCCCCATTCCCCTTACTTCCATTGTTCTCACCTTCTTCCATTCTGTACTCAGTCTCTCCTGGTACTTCCTCACACAAGTCTCCTTCCCAAGCTCACTTACTCTCACCACCCTCTTCACCCCAACATTCACTCTTCTTTTCTGAAAACCCATACAAATCTTCACCTTAACATCCACAAGATAATGATCAGTCATCCCTCCAGTTGCACCTCTCAGCACATTTACATCCAAAAGTCTGTCTTTCGCGCGCATGTCAATTAACACGTAATCCAATAACGCTCTCTGGCCATCTCTCCTACTTACATAAGTATACTTATGTATATCTCGCTTTTTAAACCAGGTATTCCCAATTACCAGTCCTTTTTCAGCACATAAATCTACAAGCTCTTCACCATTTCCATTTACAACACTGAACACCCCATGTATACCAATTATTCCCTCAACTGCCACATTACTCACCTTTGCATTCAAATCACCCATCACTATAACCCGGTCGCGTGCATCAAAACCACTAACACATACACACATATATATATATATATATATATATATATATATATATATATATATATATATATATATATATTGATTTTCATATGTATAAGTATGTATATATGCGTGTATGGGCATTTATGGTTTTATATGTGTATAGGAATATATGGGCCGTTTTTCGTCTGTTTCCTGGCGCTACCTAGCTTACTCGGGAAACGACGGGGTAGTGCCATGGATGAAAGAAAAGACGTGTCTTGTGCAATGCTCCAAAACCACAGCTCCCTCTTCACAAGTAGGTTCACCACAGACCTTTCCGTGACTTCCTCTTTGCTGCTTCGTATTGTGTCACTCCACTGACAGGTCTTGTATACCACATCATTCCAAATGACATTATTCTGGATACACCTCTCTTTGTCAGCCTTTCGTCGGTCAGTCTCTCTCCATGTCGAAACCTTTTCAGCTTTCCTTCTTCAGTTTTCTCTACAACACTCTTCTTATTACCACACATCTCTCTTACCCTATCATCACTCACTCAAACCCCCTAACAACACACATTGTCCTCACACATTTGATCTCCAATAGTTCCTCCGCACGGTCTTATCCATAGCTCATGCCTCACATACATCTATACCTTCATACACAACCATATAACAACCTCACTCTTCACCAGTGTGGTTGGGTATTCTTGTATTTACTATATCATGTGATCTTTGCTGTCCTATAACCATTCCTTATGGATAAGACTTACGAGTTGTAACATCAAATACTTACAATTGTGAAGTGTATCATTCCGCTCCCACTTGTTGTTCAGGCAAACCAGTGAGATACAGGGACTCATAACCACAACTTGGTTTTCTTGGTAAAGTTGGCCTCCCAGACGACAACCTGGGAGCAAACCCATAAACTATACTCACATACATGACGTCTTCCACGACGAAGATATCATTATTCCTCAAATATTTCTCTTTGTATTACTTTTCTATATTATCGTTATACACACATGGCTCATGTATAACGTAATACTGTAAAAGATATGAATTTCCAACACATTTTTTTAGTAGTTTATCATCATGTACAGAATCCATGAAAAGTAAATCCTATATCGTATGGGTGTGGAACAGCTTCATGTTTTGATGCCATGATAACTGAAGTGGTCAAACAGAAGCTTTAGTTATTTTCTACTGACCAAACCAACAGATGGCAGTAGTGCATATACCTGCTACTGACCAAACCAACAGATGGCAGTAGTGCATATATCTGCTACTGACGAAACTAACAGATGGCAGTACCACACATACTTCCTACTGACCAAACCAACAGATGGCAGTAACACACATACTTCCTACTGACCAAACCAACAGATGGCAGTACCATACATACCTCCATAATTTGGCGGTAGTATAGCCCTTAGATATTGACGACCACAAATGATGTTTGACCAAAATGTTTACGTTGTGTAGCAGGTAACATGTAATGTGACCACAGTAAGCAGATTACATTTCATAACAATCAAAAGTGGGAGAAGAATCTTGAATTATCATATTATGAAAATATTATTCTTAGAACTTTAAAATTATTTAATGTGTATCTAATACTATGTGTCACAAATCAAATGGAAAAGGATAGACCGCCATGGTATAAAGTGATCTTCGTTGTAGTATTAACATGTACTGAGGATCATGACATTTTAATATACTATTACATAATGACACTTATAACTTCTTATAACTTTCTTATGCCACCATCTCAGAAGTCTGTATCTCCCTTAAAGCAAGCAAATTGTTATCGCATTCAATCCACATAATAAGAAAACACAAACTTTTTGATGACTATTTAGTGTTATTTTCGTTTCTTCAACTGCATCAACTTCAATCAGACTTACCTTGCAGACCCATATGAAAATGATGTCACATACAGAACCAGGCTATGCCACATACTACATACTACATTTTGGAGCAGGTTATGTCACATATAGAACCAGGCTATGCCACATACTACATACTACATTTTGGAGCAGGTTATGTCACATACAGAACCAGGCTATGCCACGTACTACATACTACATTTTGGAGCAGGTTATGTCACATACAGAAATAGGCTATGCCACATACAGAAGCAGGTTATAATACATTGAGGAGCAGGTTATGACACACACACAGCAAGGCTATACTATATACAGGATCAGTTTAAAATACGGACAGAGCAAGCTGTATGATACATTCAGGAGCAGATTATGCCACATATAAAGCAAGGCTATACTATATTCAGGAATAGATTATGCCACATATAAAGCAAGGCTATACTATATTCAGGAATAGATTATGCCACATATAAAGTAAGGCTATGAAGAAGAATGTGTGGAAGTCGAGAACATTATCTCGGAAAGCAAAAATGGGTATGTTTGAAGGAATAGTGGTTCCAACAATGTTGTATGGTTGCGAGGCGTGGGCTATGGATAGAGTTGTGCGCAGGAGGATGGATGTGCTGGAAATGAGATGTTTGAGGACAATGTGTGGTGTGAGGTGGTTTGATCAAGTGAGTAACGTAAGGGTAAGAGAGATGTGTGGAATAAAGAGAGCGTGGTTGAGAGAGCAGAAGAGGGTGTTTTGAAGTGGTTTGGGCACATGGAGAGAATGAGTGAGGAAAGATTGACCAAGAGGATATATGTGTCGGAGGTGGAGGGAACAAGGAGAAGAGGGAGACCAAATTGGAGGTGGAAAGATGGAGTGAAAAAGATTTTGTGTGATCGGGGCCTGAACATGCAGGAGGGTGAAAGGAGGGCAAGGAATAGAGTGAATTGGAGCGATGTGGTATACCGGGGTTGACGTGCTGTCAGTGGATTGAATCAAGGCATGTGAAGCGTCTGGGGTAAACCATGGAAAGCTGTGTAGGTATATATATTTGCATGTGTGGACGTATGTATATACATGTGTATGGGGGGGGGGGGGTTGGGCCATTTCTTTCGTCTGTTTCCTTGCGCTACCTCGCAAACGCGGGAGACAGCGACAAAGTATAATAAAAAAAAAAAAAATATATATATATATATATATATATATATATATATATATATATATATATATATATATATATATATATATATATATATATGTTTTAGATATCTGGGAGTGGATCTGGCAGCGGATGGAACCATGGAAGCGGAAGTGGATCATAGGTAAGGGGGAGGGGGCGAAAATTCTGGGGGCCTTGAAGAATGTGTGGAAGTCGAGAACATTATCTCGGAAAGCAAAAATGGGAATGTTTGAAGGAATAGTGGTTCCAACAATGTTGTATGGTTGCGAGGCGTGGGCTATGGATAGAGTTGTGCGCAGGAGGATGGATGTGCTGGAAATGAGATGTTTGAGGACAATGTGTGGTGTGAGGTGGTTTGATCGAGTGAGTAACGTAAGGGTAAGAGAGATGTGTGGAAATAAAAAGAGCGTGGTTGAGAGAGCAGAAGAGGGTGTTTTGAAGTGGTTTGGGCACATGGAGAGAATGAGTGAGGAAAGATTGACCAAGAGGATACATGTGTCGGAGGTGGAGGGAACGAGGAGAAGAGGGAGACCAAATTGGAGGTGGAAAGATGGAGTGAAAAAGATTTTGTGTGATCGGGGCCTGAACATGCAGGAGGGTGAAAGGAGGGCAAGGAATAGAGTGAATTGGAGCGATGTGGTATACCGGGGTTGACGTGCTGTCAGTGGATTGAATCAAGGCATGTGAAGCGTCTGGGGTAAACCATGGAAAGCTGTGTAGGTATGTATATTTGCGTGTGTGGACGTATGTATATACATGTGTATGGGGGGGGGGTTGGGCCATTTCTTTCGTCTGTTTCCTTGCGCTACCTCGCAAACGCGGGAGACAGCGACAAAGTATAATAAAAAAAAAAATAATAATAAAAATAAAGTAAGGCTATACTATATTCAGGAATAGATAATGCCACATATAAAGCAAGGTTGTACTAAATTTCGGAGCAACTTATGCCACATACAGAGAAAGGATATACTACAATGAGGAGCAGTTTATAAGACATATAGAGAAAGGTTAACTATACCATATACAGAGAAAATCTATACTACATTCAGTAGCAGGCTATGCCACATACAAAGACTATACTACATTCAGTAGCAGGCTATGCCACATACAAAGACTATACTACATTCAGTAGCAGGCTATGCCACATACAAAGACTATACTACATTCAGGAGCGGGTTATGCCATATACAAAGACTATACTACATTCAGTAGCAGGCTATGCCACATACAAAGACTATACTACATTCAGTAGCAGGCTATGCCACATACAAAGACTATACTACATTCAGGAGCGGGTTATATCACATATAGAAAAAGGCTATGAATATATTCTGGAGCAATTTGTGCTACATAGAGAGCAAGGCTTTATTACATTCAGAATCAAGCTGTGCCACATACACAGCAAGGCTATGCTACACTGAAAAGCAAATTATGTCACATACAGAGGAGGGATATACTACATATAGGACAAGGTTATGCCACATATAGAGCAGGCTATAATATGCAGCGTAAGGCTATACCACACTCAGGAAGTATTGATACCATATACCCTGGCACATAGAGAGGAATCCTTGACTCTATTGAAGAACAGGTTATCCCACATACAGTGCAAGGCTATACTACATTAAGGAACACATGCCATATACAGATCAATTCTATACCACATCAAGGAGCAAGTTATGCCACAGACAGAGGAAAACTATGCTACATTAAGAAACAGTTTATGTCAAATACAGAGCGAGGCAATCCTACATTCAGGAGCAGGGTATGCCACATACAGGGTGAGGTTATATGACATTGTGAAGCAGGTTATGACATATATAGAGCAAGCCTATACTGCATTCAGAGTAGATTATAGCGCATACAGAGCAACGCTAAACAACATCAGGTGCAGGTTATGCCATATACCGAGCAAAGGTTATGCTACATTAAGGAAGAGGTTATGACATATATATAACAAGGTTATACTACATTTAGGAACAGGTTATTCCACATACAAAGCAAGGCTATACTACATATAGGAGTAGTATATGCAACATATGGAGAAAAACTATACTACATTCAGAAGCAGGTTATGCCACATGCTGAGCAAGGTTATGCCACATAAAGTGTAAGGCTATACTACATTTTGGAGCAGGTTATGCCACATACAGAGAAGGTCTATATCATATTCATGAGCTGGTTGTACCAAATACATACAAAGGCTATAGATTATAACATTCAGAAGCAGGTTATGCAACATACTGAGCAAGGCTGTGCTACACTCAGCAGCAGGTTATGACACATATATAACCTCTGTGGAAGGAATTAAGAATATATGGTGTGGGAGGCAAGTTGCTAGAAGCAGTGAAAAGTTTTTATCGAGGATGTAAGGCATGTGTACGAGTAGGAAGAGAGGAAAGTGATTGGTTCTCAGTAAATGTCGGTTTGCGGCAGGGGTGTGTGATGTCTCCATGGTTGTTTAATTTGTTTGTGGATGGGGTTGTTAGGGAGGTTAATGCAAAAGTTTTGGAGAGAGGGGCAAGTATGCAGTCTGTTGTGGATGAGAGGGCTTGGGAAGTGAGTCAGTTGTTGTTCACTGATGATACAGCGCTGGTGGCTGATTAGTGTGAGAAACTGCAGAAGCTGGTGACTGAGTTTGGTAAAGTGTGTGAAAGAAGAAAGCTGAGCGTAAATGTGAATAAGAGCAAGGTTGTTAGGTTCAGTAGGGATGAGGGACAATTCAACCGGGAGGTAAGTCTGAATGGAGAAAAACTGGAGGAAGTGAAGTGTTTTAGATATCTGGGAGTGGATCTGGCAGCGGATGGAACCATGGAAGTGGAAGTGAGTCACAGGGTGGGGGAGGGGGCAAAGGTTCTGGGAGCGTTGAAGAATGTGTGGAAAGCGAGAACGTTATCGCGGAAAGCAAAAATGGGTATGTTTGAAGGAATAGTGGTTCCAACAATGTTATAGGGCTGTGCGGAGGAGGGTGGATGTGTTGGGAATGAGATGTCAGAGGACAATATGTGGTGTGAGTGGTTTGATCGAGTAAGTAATGAAAGAGTAAAAGAGATGTGTAGTAATAAAAAGAGTGTGGTTGAGAGAGCAGAAGAGGGTGTTTTGAAATGGTTTGGTCACATGGGCAGAATGATTTAGGAAAGATTGAACAAAGAGGATATATGTGTCAGAGGTGGAAGGACGAGAAGCGGGAGACCAAACTGAATGTGGAAGGATGGAGTGAGAAAGATTTTGAGCGATCGGGGCCTGAACATGCAGGAGGGTGAAAGGCGTGAAAGGAATAGAGTGAATTAGAACGATGTGGTATACTGGGGTCGATGTGCTGTCAATGGATTGAACTAGGGCATGTGAAGCGTCTGGGGTAAACCATGGAAAGTTCTGTGGGGCCTGGATGTGGAAAGGGAGCTGTGGTTTCGGTGCATTATACATGACAGCTAGAGACTGAGTGTGAACGAATGTGGCCTTTGTTGTCTTTTCCTAGAGTTACTTCACTCGCATGCGGGGGGAGGGGGTTGTCATTTCATGTGTGGCGGGGTGGCGACAGGAATGAATCAAGACAGCAAGTATGAATTGTGTACATGCGTATATATGTATATTTCTGTGTATATATATATATATATACGTATACGTTGAGATGTATAGGTATGTATATATGCATGTGTGGACGTGTATGTATATACATGTGTATGTGGGTTGGTTGGGCCATTCTTTCGTCTGTCTCGCTAACGCGGGAGACAGCGACAAAGTATAATAAATAAGTGAATGAATAATAGATAACAAGGTGTTACTATATTCAGGAGCAGGCTATGCCATACAGAACAAAGCTATACTATTTCAAGTGCTATGCTACGTTCGAGAGCAGGTTATGGCACATAAAGATATACTACATTTAGGAACAGGTTATGCCACATACACAACAAGGATATAATTCATTCAGGAGCAGGTTATGCCACATACCAAGGAAGATTATGCCACATTTAGGAGCAGGTTATGCCACATACAGAAAATGGTTATACTACATTCACCAGCAGGCTATGAAACCTACAGAGAAAGGCAATGCTACATTCAGAAACAGGTTATGATGCATACATAACAAGGTTATAATACATTCAGAAGCAGGTTATGATGCATACATAACAAGGTTATAATACATTCAGAAGCAGGTTATGATGCATACATAACAAGGTTATAATACATTCAAAAGCAGGTTATGCCACATACACAGCAAGGATATATTGCATTAAGGAGCAGGTTATGATACATACAGAGCAAGGCTATATTGCTACACTGAGAAGCAGGTTATGCCACATATCGAGGATGATTATGCCACATTTAAGAGTGAATTATGCCACATACAGAGCAAGGCTATGCTATATTCAGGAGGATGTTATGCCACTTACAAAACAATGATATTATACATTCCAGAGTAGATTAGGCCACATACAGCGCAAGGCTATCCAACATTCTGGAGCAGGTAATGCCATACTCATAACAAGGTTATGACACATACAGAGCAAGGCTATACTATTTTCAAGAGTAATTCACGGCAAAAAGTGCCAGATACAGCAGAAGGTGCCAGGTACAGCAGAAGGTGCCAGGTATAGCAGAATGTGCTAGGTAGAGCAGAAGGTGCTCGGTACAGCAGAAGGTACTTGGTACAGCAGAAGGGGCCAGGTACAGCAGAAGGTGCTAGGTAAAGCAGACGGTGCCAGGTACAGCAGAAGATGCTATGTACAGCAGAAGGTGCCAGGTACAGCAGAAGGTGCCAAGTACAACAGAAGGTGCCAAGTACAGCAGAAGGTGCCAGATACAGCGGAAGGTGCCAGGTAAAGCAGAAGGTGCTAGGTACAGCAGAAGGTGCCAGATACAGTAGAAGGTGCTATGTACAGCAGAAGATGCCAAGTGCAGCAGAAGGTGCCAGGTACAGCAAAAGGTGCCAGGTACAGCAGAAGGTGCCAAGTACAACAGAAGGTGCCAAGTACAGCAGAAGGTGCCAGATACAGCGGAAGGTGCCAGGTAAAGCAGAAGGTGCTAGGTACAGCAGAAGGTGTCAAGCACAGCAGAAGGTGCTAGATACAGCAGAAGGTGCTAGGTACAGCAAAAGGTGCTAGGTACAGCAGAAGGTGCCAGGCACAGCAGAAGGTGCCAGGTACAGCAGATGGTGCCAAGTACAGCAGAAGGTACCAGGTACAGCAGAAGGTGCTAGATACGGCAGAAGCTGCCAGGTACAGCAGAAGCTGCCAGATACAGCAGAAGTTGCTAGGTACAGCAGAAGGTGCCAGTTACAGCAGAAGGTGCCAAGTACAGCAGAAAGTACCAGATACAGTAAAAGGTGCAAGGTACAGCAAAAGGTGCCAGGTACAGCAGAAGGTGGCAGGTACAGCAGAAGCTATCGAGTACAGCAGAAGGTGCCAGGTACAGCAAAAGGTGCCAGGTACAGCAGAAGGTGGCAGGTAAAGCAGAAGCTGTCGAGTACAGCAGGAGGTGCCAAGTACAGCAGAAGGTGCCAAGTACTGCAGAAGGTGCCAGGTACAGCAGAAGGTTCCAGGTACCTGAAAAGGTGCCAGTTACAGCAGAATGTGCCAAGTACAGCAGAAGGTGCCAGGTACGGCAGAAGGTGCTAGGTACAGCAGAAGGTGCCAGGTACAACGGAAGGTGCCAGGTACAGCAGGAGGTGCCAGGTACAGCAGAAGGTGCCAAGCACAGCAGAAGGTGCCATGTACAGCAGAAGGTGCTAGGTACAGCAGAAGGTGCTAGGTACAGCAGAAGGTGCCAAGCACAGCAGAACGTGCTAGGTACAGTATAAGGTGCCAAGTACAGCAGAAGGTGCCACGTACAGCAAAAGGTGCTAGGTACAGCAGAAGATCCCAAGTACAGCGCAAGGTGCCAGGTACAGCAGAAGGTGCCAGGTACAGTAGGAGGTGCCAGGTACAGCAGAAGGTGCTAGGTACAGCAGAAGGTGACAGTTTCAGCAGAAGGTGCCAAGTGCAGCAGAAGGTGCCAGGTACAGCAGAAGGTGCCAGGTACAGCAGAAGGTGCCAAAGAAAGCAGAAGGCGCTGGGTACAGCAGAAGATGCCAGTTACAGCAGAAAGTGAGAAGTACAGCAGAAGGTGCCATGTACAGCAGAAGGTGCTAGGTAGAGCAGAAGGTGCCAGGTACAGCAGAGCCAGGTACAGAAGAAGGTGCTAGGTACAACAGAAGGTGCCAGGTACAGCAGAAGGTGCCAATACAGCAGAAGGTGCCAGATACAGCAGAAGGTGCCAAGTGCAGCAGAAGGTGACAGATACAGCAGAAGGTGCCAGATACAGCAGAAGGTGCTAGGTACAGCAGAAGGTGCTAGGTACAGCAGAAAGTGCCAGGTACAGCAGAAAGTGCTAGGTCCAGCAAAGGTGCCAGGTACACCAAGAGGCGCCAGATACAGCAGAAGGTGCCAAGTACAGCAAAAGGTTCCAGGTATAGCAGAAAGTGCTAGGTACAGCAGAAGATGCCAACTACAGCAGAAAGTGCCAGCTACAGAAGAAGGTGCCAAGTGCAGCAGGAGGTGCCAGGTACAGCAGACGGTGCCAGGTACAGAAGAAGGTGCCAAGTACAGCAGGAGGTGCCAGGTACAGCAGATAGTGCCACGTACAGAAGAAGGTGCCAGGTACAACAGAAGGTGCCAGGTACAGCAGAAGGTGCCTGGTACAGCAGAAGGTGCTAGGCACAGCAGAAGGTGCCAGGTGCAACAAAAGGTGCCAGTTACAGCAGAAGGTGCCAGTTACAGCAGAAGATGCCAGTTACAGCAGAAGGTGCCAGATACAGCAGAAGGTGCTAGGTACAGCATAAGATGCCAGTTACAGCAGAAGGTGCCAGGTACAGCAGAAGGTGCCAAGTACAGTAAGAGATGCCAGGTACAGCAGAAGGTACCAAGTACAGCAGAAGGTGCCAAGTACAGCACAAGGTGCCATATACAGCAGAAGGTGCCAGGTACAACAGAAGGTGCCGGTTACAGGAAAAGGTGCCGAGTACAGCAGAAGGTGCCAGGTACAGCAGAAGGTGGCAGGTACAGCAGAAGGTGGCAGGTACAGCAGAAGGTGCCAGGTACAGCAGAAGGTGCCAGGTACAGCAGAAGGTGGCAGGTACAGCAGAAGGTGCTAGGTACAGCAGAATGTGCCAAGTGCAGCAGAAGGTGCCAGATACAGCAGAAGGTGCGAAATACACCAGAAGGTGCTAGGTACAACAGAAGGTGCCAGGTACAGTAGAAGGTGCCAGGTACAGCAGAAGGTGCCAAGTGCAGCAGAAGGTGCCAGGTACAGCAGAAGGTGCCAGGTACAGCAGAAGGTGCTAGATACAGCAGAAGGTGCCAGGTACTGTAGAAGGTACCAGATACAGCAGAAGGTGCCAGGTACAGCAGAAGGTGCCAAGTACAGCAGAAGGTGCTAGGTACAGCAGAAGGTACCAGGTACAGCAGAAGGCGCTAGGCACTGCAGAAGGTGCCTGATACAGCAGAAGGTGCCAGATACAGCAGAAGGTGCTAAGTGCAGCAGAAGGTGCCAGGTACTGTAGAAGGTACCAGATACAGCAGAAGGTGCCAGGTAGAGCAGAAGGTGCCAAGTACAGCAGAAGGTGCTAGGTACAGCAGAAGGTGCCAGGTACAGCAGAAGGTGCCTGATACAGCAGAAGGTGCCAGATACAGCAGAAGGTGCTAAGTGCAGCAGAAGGTGCCAGGTACAGCAGAAGGTGCCAGGTACAGCAGAAGGCACCAGGTACAACAGAAGGTGCTAGGTACAGCAGAAGGTGCCAGGTACTGTAGAAAGTGCCAGGTACAGCAGAAAGTGGCAGGTACAGCAGAAGGTGCCTGATACAGCAGAAGGTGCCAGATACAGTAGAAGGTGCCAAGTGCAGCAGAAGGTGCCAGGTACAGCAGAAGGTGCCAGGTACAGCAGAAGGTGCTAGATACAGCAGAAGGTGGCAGGTACAGCAGAAGGTGGCAGGTACAGCAGAAGGTGCTAGGTACAGAAGAAGGTGCCTGATACAGCAGAAGGTGGCAGATACAGCAGAAGGTGCCAAGTGCAGCAGAAGGTGCCAGGTACAGCAGAAGGTGCCAGGTACAGCAGAAGGTTCCAGGTACAGCAGAAGGTGCCAGGTACAGCAGAAGGTGCTAGGTACAGCAGAAGGTGCCAGGTACTGTAGAAAGTGCCAATTACAGCAGAAGGTGCCAGATACAGCAGAAAGTGCCTGATATAGCAGAAGGTACCAGGTACAGCAGAAGGTGCCAAGTGCAGCAGAAGGTGCCAAGTACAGCAGAAGGTGCCAGGTACAGCAGAAGGTGCCAGGTACTGCAGAAGGTGCTAGGTACAGCAAAAGGTGCCAGGTACAGCCGAATGTGCCAGGTACAGCAGAAGGCGCCAGATACAGCAGAAGGTGCCAGGTACAGCAGAAGGTGCCAAGTGCAGCAGAAGGTGCCAGGTACAGCTGAAGGTTCCAGGTACAGCAGAAGTTGCCTGATACAGCCGAAGGTGCCAGGTACAGCAGAAGGTGCCAAGTGCAGCTGAAGGTGCTAGGTACAGCAGAAGGTGCCAGGTACAGCAGAAGGTGCTAGGTACAGCAGAAGGTGCCAGGTACAGCAGAAGGTGCCAGGTACAGCAGAAGTTGCCTGATACAGCAGAAGGTGCCAGATACAGAAGAAGGTGCCAAGTGCAGCAGAAGGTGCTAGGTACAGCAGAAGGTGCCAGGTACAGCAGAAGGTGCTAGGTACAGCAGAAGGTGCCAGGTACAGCAGAAGGTGCTAGGTACAGCAGAAGGTGCCAGGTACAGCAGAAGGTGCCAGGTACAGCAGAATTTGCCTGATACAGCAGAAGGTGCCAGATACAGAAGAAGGTGCCAAGTGCAGCAGAAGGTGCTAGGTACAGCAGAAGGTGCCAGGTACAGCAGAAGGTGCCAGGTACAGCAGAAGGTGCTAGGCACAGCAGAAGGTGCCAGTTACAGCAGAAGGTGCCAGATACATCAGAAGGTGCCAGGTACTGCAGAAGATGCCAAGTGGAGCAGAAGGTGCCAGGTACAGCAGAAGGTGCCAGTTACAGCAGAAGGTGCCATGTACAGCAGAAGTTGCCTGATACAGCAGAAGGTGCCAGATACAGCAGAAGGTGCCAAGTGCAGCAGAAGGTGCTAGGTACAGCAGAAGGTGCCAGTTACAGCAGAAGGTGCCAGATACAGCAGAAAGTGCCAGATACAGGAGAAGTTGCCGGTTACAGCAGAAGGTGCCAGGTACCGCAGAAGGTGCCAGTTACAGCAGAAGGTGCCAGATACAGCAGAAGGTGCTAGATACAGCAGAAGGTTTACTCACAGTTGCAGACGTCATCCAGACTTTTATCAAGGATGGTGTTGTTCCCCTGGCACACCTTCAGCAGACACTTCCTCTCGTTACTCTCCACCACTTGGTTACGCAGGATCCACTTGCCCTCCAGATCTCTGCAGCCTACGTAGTGTGAGACATGCCGAGGTTAGAACATGTTTAACTCTGGCCCAGAAACAAGAAATTCTCAGCGTCTCATGTGTATCCACAAGTGGTGTATGGGAAGCTCTGCAGTTTGTACTGGCAAAGATTTCAATGTTATTTATTACCTTATGAGGCTGTTAGTTTAGCTACTTTCTGATTGTAGGTTTAGTGCCAGCTGTTACTCTTCAGATATATTGTTAACAAAACATATCAATGCGCGAAACGGGCAAAAACAGTGTTGGTATCGGCTACCAACAGATGCATGAAAAACTCTGTCAGTAAAACGTAAGTGACATTACCAGAAAAATGAAACATATTGAAGTATATAGAAGTATGATAGCAAGGAAGTATATGCAGGTATGATAGCAAGGAAGTATATGCAGATATGATAGCAAGGAAGTATATGTAGGTATGATAGCAAGGAAGTATATGCAGGTATGATAGCAAGGAAGTATATGCAGGTATGATAGCAAGGAAGTATATAGAGGTAAGACTTTCTATCATATAGAGTTGTTGGAGGAGAGGAAAGAAGATGAAACAGGGAAAGAGATCGCGTGAAATGGAAAAGAACACAGAAGTTTGTACAGGTATGGGATGTTTGATGCTGCACGTGAGGTTTGATATGGAAGCGAGGTTTTGGTGCCTTATTTATATCCTCGTTAGCAGACTGGGAGGCTATAACCTGCTAGATCTTCCAATTGAGCCAAGGTGTTTCTTGTTTGTGTTGTTGTTGACATTTGTCAGTTATTTGTATCATCTTTGTTTTCAGTGAGTCTCTGCCTTACTGTCTGTGTTCCTCGTCTAAGGTATGAACCGACTGGTTTGTGCTGTTCTACAGTGCTTTCACTGCAAAGGTATTTTTCATGTGTGACAGATCGTACAGCCTTAAGTTTCTCTCATTTGTAACTTCAGCATGTGTGATTTGGAGACGAAGAATGTTACATGCAAATAGTAACGTGAGGTCAGGTGTTATTATGACCTTAAGCAGGTGCAATTGTGGTTCTCTGGAAGGCGCCAGAACCTGCACACACTGGTATGGATCGCAAGTCCTTGTGTGAATTTCTTGTTGATATGATCTATTAACGCCAGTATGTGACTCTTACCAGCCCACATTAACGCCAGTATGTGACTCTTACCAGACCACATTAACGCCAGAATGTGACTCTTACCAGACCACATTAACGCCAGAATGTGACTCTTACCAGACCACATTAACGCCAGAATGTGACTCTTACCAGACCACATTAACGCCAGTATGTGACTCTTACCAGAC
The DNA here is from genome assembly GCF_036320965.1 of Panulirus ornatus. Classification (NCBI taxonomy): domain Eukaryota; kingdom Metazoa; phylum Arthropoda; class Malacostraca; order Decapoda; family Palinuridae; genus Panulirus; species Panulirus ornatus. The sequence continues at coordinate 17,022,305 of NC_092254.1, forward strand.
CACATTAACGCCAGAATGTGACTCTTACCAGACCACATTAACGCCAGAATGTGACTCTTACCAGACCACATCAACGCCAGAATGTGACCCTTACCAGACCACATTAACGCCAGAATGTGACTCTTACCAGAGCACATTGCTTTATCTTGGTTCCTTAGTTCTTGCCTTGGAATGCGAGTTATGTGGCTGGTAACTCCAGTAGTGACTGGTAACTGTGGTAGTGACTGGTAACTGTGGTAGTGACTGGTAACTGCAGTAGTGACTGGTAACTGTAGTAGTGACTGGTAACTGTGGTAGTGACTGGTAACTGCAGTAGTGACTGTTAACTGTAGTAGTGACTGATAACTGCAGTAGTGACTGATAACTGCTGTAGTGACTGATAACTGTAGTAGTGACTGGTAACTGCAGTAGTGACTGGTAACTGCAGTAGTGACTGGTAACTGCAGTAGTGACTGGTAAATTGTGTATTGTAGACTGAATTAGGAGGACAGATAGACTGAAGGCTGAGGGTTATAGGAAGGTATGGTTGTGTGTGGCAGCCAGATGATAACTGATCACGGAGAATTGGCTCACAATGTAGTCAAGGTGAAGGTGCACACAGGAAGGGTAGCCTGCGGAAGGGGTAGCCTTTGGAGGGGTTGGATAGATGCGTTGAGACAAGTGGTTGAGAAGTTTCAGTTTACGATGATGATATAGATTGATTGAGGATCAAATGGTAAAGAAGTATTTTATATAGCGAGGCGGTGTGTGAGTGGCGTCTATAACCGTACTTTACCAACAGTAACAACTTTATCTGTAAACTTAAACCTGGATTTAACAGAGAGATTTATGATATACATAAATGCATCGATAATGATTTTTACTTTCTTCGCCCAATAAAGACGATTAAAAAGTTATTTACGTAAATATACTGAAGTATTATCTAACCCCTATAATCAAAACTTACCAGGAAATGATAATACCTTTCCTTCCTTCACTTCTTCTCTTACTTGTGCTGATCTTATTTCCTCTCTCAGTTCCATTGGGGAGGCAGTTGAATTGGATCGTGCTAAAACGCAATGTCTCTCTCTGGATCTTTCTGAGAATCAGTTTTGATTTAGACACCAGAGTTCATCTTTGTAATGATACAGACACGACGCTAATAACCATATCCTCTAACTTTTCCCGGAATCCATCCTCATCTTATCATGACAAGTTCTGCTTCACAGAAGGTGGCAGTGTTGTATAGGGGACGTAATTATCTGTCTTGTGAGCAGATGTTTCATAGTAACAGAGGTTATACTCGCCCACGTATGGGATGGTGCGCGCACATGGGGGGGGGGGGATCATCCTCCGTCTCTCTCTACACTGGAAGTCAAAGCTTCACGTTTCATGGATGATGTTCGTGATGTTCTGGGTGTTAATGGGTCATTGTGTTCCTCAGTGGTCTGCATGTGTCCACCCGTGGCACGCGTTTGGCTGCCGTTGCTTCCTACAGTTTCCGTGTGGTGACCAGTCACTCCAGGATTCTCCGTTATGAAGCCTCCTTCTTTCATGGAAGATCTGAACGGTTGAATTCTTTTCTTTCTTATTCCTTTTTTCTTCATATAACCTTTCTACATTTAAGATTCAGATCTACAAATATTAACAGAGCCATGAATAAATTATGCTCTCTTTCTCTTTAACTTTTTCTTTCTGTTATCTCCTCTGGCCATATGTCGATCACAATATTGAAAACCTTTATATACAGAAAACCCACCACGTATGCTCATATATCCATTATTACTCATCTCAACATGACAGAGTTAAATTATCATCATTTCAATCTATGTTCCTTAGAGCATTAGGTATTTGCAGTCCAGATTTTATTGATGATGAGTTTGAGAAAATATATTCTATTGGATCTAAGTTAAAGTACTCTAGATCTTTCCTTGATAAATCCCTTAAGTTAGCAAAGAAATCATATTATAGAGTTGAGCCTAAACCTCCCATTGACAAGAAGAATCTTTTAGTTCTCCCTTTTAATGATAATTTTACTTTACTTACCATGTTGCTTAAATCCTTTAATGTAAATGTTGCCTTCAGCAACAATAATACTATAAAGAATATCTTAATTAGGAATTCACCAGAAAATTCTCCTGGATGCATCTATAAAGTGCCATGTAGAAATTGTGATAAGTTTTATGTTGGTCAGACTGGTAAGGATCTTTCTGTTAGACTTAAGCAACATAGATATAGTATAAGGGCGGGACAAGAATCAAATGCCTTGTTTCATCACGTTAAAAACTATGATCATTGCATTGACTGGAGCAATGCCATCTCATTTATTAACTCTAACTCTATTACCACGAGAATTGTCATTGAAACTCTTGATACTAAATACACAAAGAAGTATAATCTTAATGTTAGTGATGGTCTATGCAAATTAGATAACTTTGTTCTTGAAAAAATTTGTGAAATGATAAGTTTATGAACGCTCGTTGTATGTTTTGGACAATCACATGTTTACCAAATGGCGTCCTAGCTTCGTCTCTTCGATGTATATCAACTGACTGTTATATTTGTCTCTTGTGTCTCCCCTGAAGATGTGATTATTACTCGAAAGTGAACTTGGGAACTTTTCGTGTTTCATTTTCCCCGTGGACTCATAGGAATATTTGGATCGCGTGCAACAAATATATATATATATATATATATATATATATATATATATATATATATATATATATATATATATATATATATATATATATATATATATATATATATATATATATATATATATATATAAATATATATATATATATATATATATATATATATATATATATATATATATATATATATATATATATATATATATATATATATATACATATATATATATATATATATATATATATATATATATATATATATATATATATATATATATATATATATTTATTATTTATTATACTTTGTCGCTGTCTCCCGCGTTTGCGAGGTAGCGCAAGGAAACAGACGAAAGAAATGGCCCCCCCCCATACACATGTATATACATACGTCCACACACGCAAATATACATACCTACACAGCTTTCCATGGTTTACCCCAGACGCTTCACATGCCTTGCTTCAATCCACTTCTCCTTGTTCCCTCCACCTCCGACACATATATCCTCTTGGTCAATCTTTCCTCACTCATCCTCTCCATGTGCCCAAACCACTTCAAAACACCCTCTTCTGCTCTCTCAACCACGCTCTTTTTATTTCCACACATCTCTCTTACCCTTACGTTACTCACTCGATCAAACCACCTCACACCACACATTGTCCTCAAACATCTCATTTCCAGCACATCCATCCTCCTGCGCACAACTCTATCCATAGCCCACACCTCGCAACCATACAACATTGTTGGAAGCACTATTCCTTCAAACATACCCATTTTTGCTTTCCGAGATAATGTATATATATATATATATATATATATATATATATATATATATATATATATATATATATATATATATATATATATATACTTGCCCCTCTTTCCAAAACCCTTGCATTCATCTCCCTAACAAACCCGTCCATAAACAAATTAAACAACCATGGAGACATCACACACCCCTGACGCAAACCTACATTGACTGAGAACCAATCACTTTCCTCTCTTCCTACACGTACACATGCCTTACATCCTCGATATAAACTTTTCACTGCTTCTAACAACTTGCCTCCCACACCATATTATCTTAGTACCTTCTACAGAGCATCTCTATCAACTCTATCATATGCCTTCTCCAGATCCATAAATCCTACATACAAATTCATTTGCTTTTCTAAGTATTTCTCACATACATTCGTCAAATTAAACACTTGATCCACACATCCTCTACCACTTCTGAAACCACACTGCTCTTCTCCCATCTGATGCTCTGTACATGCCTTCACCCTCTCAATCAATACCCTCCCATATGATTTACCAGGAATACTCAACTAACTTATATCCCTGTAACTTGAGCACTCACTCTTATCCCCTTTGCCTTTGTACAATGGCACTATGCAAACATTCCGCCAATCCTCAGGCACCTCACCATGAGTCATACATACATTAAATAACCTTACTAACCAGTCACCAATACAGTCACCCCCTTTTTTAATAAATTCCACTGCAATACCATCCAAACCTGCTGCCTTGCCGGCTTTCATCTTCCGCAAAGCTTTTACTACCTCTTCTCTGTTTACCAATTTATTTTCCCTAACCCTCTCACTTTGCACACCACCTCGACCAAAAATCCTATATCTGCCTCTCTATCATCAAACACATTCAACAAACCTTCAAAATACTCACTCCATCTCCTTCTCACATCACCACTACTTGTTATCACCTCCCCATTAGCCCCCTTCACTGAAGTTCCCATTTGCTCCCTTGTCTTACGCACTTTATTTACTTCCTTCCAGAACATCTTTTTATTCTCCCTAAAATTTAATGATACTCTCTCACCTCAACTCTCATTTGCCCTCTTTTTCACCTCTTGCACTTTCTCTTGACCTCCTGTCTCTTTCTTTTATACATCTCCCAGTCATTTGTATTATTTCCCTTTCCCTGCAAAAATCGTTCAAATGCCTCTCTCTTCTCTTTCACTAATAATCTTACTTCTTCATCTCACCACTCAATACCCTTTCTAATCAACCCACCTCCCACGCTTCTCATGCCACAAGCATCTTTTGCGCAAGGCATCACTGCTTCCCTAAATACGTCCCATTCCTCCCCCACTCCCCTTACCACCTTTGTTCTCACCTTTTTCCATTCTGTACTCAGTCTCTCCTGATACTTCCTCACACAAGTCTCCTTCCCAAGCTCACTTACTCTCACCACCCTCTTCACCCCAACATTTTCTCTTCTTTTTTGAAAACCCATACAAATCTTCACCTTCGCCTCCAGAAGATAATGATCAGACATCCCTCCAGTTGTACACTTAGGTTCGGTAAAACGCTATCAGCTGGCTATGTGCGACTGTTCGGAAATAACCGGTATAGACCCTGTTGCTCACCATTGTGAGACGAAGGGTATTCGAGAACTTAGTATTTCGAATAGTTGTTTCCTATTATACAGTCCCATAGCCTAGCGGTTAGCATGCCCGCTTCTTGCACAGGGGTCCCGGGTTCGATCCTGGCTGTTGGAGGTTTGTATGTTCTATGAAGGTGCGCGTTCATATGCACTTTATTCGTATATATATATATATATATATATTATCCCTGGGGATAGGGGAGAAAGAATACTTCCCACGTATTCCCTGCGTGTCGTAGAAGGCGACTAAAAGGGGAGGGAGCGGGTGGCTGGAAATCCTCCCCTCTCGTTTTTTTTTTTTTTTAATTTTCCAAAAGAAGGAACAGAGAAGGGGGTCAGGTGAGGATATTCCCTCTAAGGCCCAGTCCTCTGTTCTTAACGCTACCTCGCTAATGCGGGAAATGGCGAATAGTATGAAAGAAAAGAAAGAATATATATATATATATATATATATATATATATATATATATATATATATATATATATATATATATATATATATCCATTGGTATAGGGGTGAAAGAATACTTCCCACGCATTCCTCACGTGTCGTAGAAGGCGACTAAAGGGGACAGGATTGAGGGACTGGAAACCCTCCCCTCCTTGCATTTCAGCTTTCTAAAAGGGGAAACAGATTGCTCATCCTCCTCGAAGGCTCAAACTGGGGTGTCAAAATGTGTGTGGATGTAACCAAAATGAGAAAAAAGGAGAGATAGGTAGTATATTTGAGGAAAGGAACCTGGATGTTTTGGGTCTGAGGGAAGTGAAGCTCAAGGGTAAAGGGGAAGAGTGGTTTGGGAATGTCTTGGGAGTAAAGTCAGGGGTTATTGACAGGACATGAGCAAGGGAAGAGTAGCACTACTCATGAAACAGGAGTGGTGGGAGTATGTGATAGAGTGTAAGAAAGTAAACTCTAGATTGAAATGGGTAAAACTGAAAGTGGATGGAGAGACATGGGTGATATTGGTGCATATGCACCTGGGCATGAGAAGAAAGATCATGAGAGGCAAGTGTTTTGGGAGCAGCTGAGTGAGTGTGTTAGTAGTTTTGATGCACGAGACCGGGTTATAGTGATGGGCGATTTGAATGGAAAGGTGAGTAATGAGGCAGTTATGGGAATAATTGGTGTACATGGGATGTTCAGTGTTGTAAATGGAAATGGTGAAGAGCTTGAAGATTTATGTGCTAAAAATGTACTGGTGGTTGGGAATACCTGGTTCAAAAAGAGAGATATACATAAGTATACTTATGTAAGTAGGCGAGATGGCCAGAGAGTGTTATTGGATTACCTGTTAATTGATAGGCGTGCGAAAGAGAGGTTTTTAGATGTTTATGTGCAGAGAGGTGCAACTGGAGGGATGTCTGATCATTATCTTGTGTAGGCGAAGGTGAAGATTTGTAGAGGTTTTCAGAAAAGAAGAGAGAATGTTGGGGTGAAGAGAGTGTTGAGAGTAAGTGAGCTTAGGAAGGAGACATGTGTGAGGAAGTACCAGGAGAGACTGAATACAGAATGGAAAAAGGTGAGAACAAAGGACGTAAGAGGAGTGGGGGAGGAATGGGATTTATTTAAGGAAGCAGTGATGGCTCGCGCAAGGGATGCTTGTGGCATGAGAAGCGTGGGAGGTGGGCAGATTAGAAAGGGTAGTGAGTGGTGGGATGAAGAAGTAAGATTATTAGTGAAAGAGAACAGAGAGGGGTTTGGACAATTTTTGCAGGGAAATAATGCAAGTGAGGGGGAGATGTATAAAAGAAAGAGGCAGGAGGTCAAGAGAAAGTGCAAGAGGTGAAAAAGAGGGCAAATGAGAGTTGGGGTGAGAGAGTATCATTAAATTCTAGGGAGAATGATAAGATTTTTGGAAGGAGGTAAATAAAGTGCGTAAGACAAGGGAGCAAATGGGAACTTCAGTGAAGGGGGCAAACGGGGAGGTGATAACAAGTAGTGATGATGTGAGAAGGAGATGGAGTGAGTATTTTGAACGTTTGTTGAATGTGTTTGATGATAGAGTGGCGGATATAGGGTGTTTTGGTCGAGGTGGTGTGCAAAATGAGAGGGTTAGGGGGAATGATTTGGTAAACAGATAAGAGGTTTTAAAAGCTTTGCGGAAGATGAAATCCGGCAAGGCAGCGGGTTTGGATGGTATTGCAGTGGAATTTATTGAAAAAGGGAGTGACTGTATGGTTGACAGGTTGGTGAGGTTATTTAATGTATGTATGACTCATGGTGAGGTGCATGAGGATTGGCGGAATGCTTGCATAGTGCCATTGTACAAAGGCAAAGGGGATAAAAGTGAGTGCTCAAATTACAGAAGTATAAGTTTGTTGAGTATTTCTGGTAAATTATATGGGAGGGTATTGATTGAGAGGGTGAAGGCATGTACAGAGCATCAGATTGGGGAGGAGCAGTGTGGTTTCAGAAGTGGTAGAGGATGTGTGGATCAGGTGTTTGCTTTGAAGAATGTATGTGCGGAATACTTAGAAAAGCAAATGGATTTGTATGTAGTATTTATGGATCTGGAAAGGCATATGATATAGTTGATAGAGATGCTCTGTGGAAGGTATTAAGAATATATGGTTTGGGAGGCAAGTTGTTAGAAGCAGTGAAAGTTTTTATCGAGGAAGTAAAGCATGTGTATGTGTAGGAAGAGAGGAAAGTGATTAGTTCACAGTGATTGTTGGTTTGTGGCAGGGATGTGTGATGTCTTCATGGTTGTTTAATTTGTTTATGGATGGGGTGTTAGGGAGGTGAATGCAAGAGTTTTGGAGAGAGGGTCAAGTATGCAGTCTGTTGTGGATGAGAAAGCTTGGGAAGAGAGTCAGTTGTTCGCTGATGATACAGCGCTGGTGGCTGATAAGGGTGAAAAACTGCAGAAGTTGGTGATTGAGTTGTAAAAGAAAAAGCTGAGAGTAAATGTGAATAAGAGCAAGGTTGTTAGGTACAGTAGGGTTGAGGGACAAGTCAACTGGGAGGTAAGTTTGAATGGAGAAAAGCTGGAGGAAGTCAAGTGTTTTAGATATATGGAAGTGGATTTGGCAGCGGATGGAACCGTGGAAGCGGAAGTGAATCATAGGGTGGGGGAAGGGGTGAAATTTCTGGGAGCATTGAAGAATGTGTGGAAGTCGAGAAGATTATCTCGGAAAGCAAAACTGGGTATGTTTGAAGGAATATTGGTTCCAGCAATGTTGTATGGTTGCGAGGTGTGGGCTATAGAAAAAGTTGTGCGGAGGAGGGTGGATATGCTGGAAATGAGATGTTTGAAGACAATATGTGGTGTGAGGTGGTTTATCGAGTAAGTAATGAAAGGGTAAGAGAGATGTGTGGTAATAAAAAGAGTGTGGTTAGAGAGCAGAAGAGTTTGCTTTGAAATAATTTGATCACATGGAGAGAATAAGTGAGGAAAGATTGACCAAGAGGATATATATGTCAGAGGTGGAGGGAACGAGGAGAAGTGGGAGACCAAATTGGAGGTGGAAAGATGGAGTGAAAAAGATGTTGAGTGATCGCGGCCTAAACATGCAGGAGGGTGAAAGGCGTGCAAGGAATAGAATGAATTGGAACGATCTGGTATATCGGGGTCGACGTGCTGTCAATGGATTGAACTAGGGCATGTGAAGCGTCTGGGGTAAACCATGGAAAGTTCTGTGGGGCCTGGATGTGGAAAGGGAGCTGTGGTTTCGGTGCACTATACATGACAGCTCGAGACTGAACGCTACCTCGTGCACATGCAAGGGGGGGGGGGAGATTGTTATTTCATATGTGGTGAGGTGGCAATGGAAATGGATAAAGGCAGACAGTATGAATTATGTACATGTGTATATGTGTATGTGGCCCAACCCACCCACATACACATGTATATACATACACGTCCGCACACGCACATATGCATACCTATACATCTCAACGTATACATATATATACACACACCGACATATACATATATACACATATACATGATTCATACTGTTTGCTCTTATTCATTCTCGTCGCCACCCCGCCACACATGAAACAACAATATATATATATATATATATATATATATATATATATATATATATATATATATATATATATATATATATATATATATATATATATATATATATTGCTTTGTCGCTGTCTCCCGCGTTAGCGAGGTAGCGCAAGGAAACAGACGAAAGAAATGGCCCAACTAACCCCCATACACATGTATATACATACACGTCGACACACGCAAATATACATACCCATACATCTCAATGTACACATATATATACACACACAGACACATACATATATACACATGCACACAATTCACACTGTCTGCCTTTATTCATTCCCATCGCCACCTCGCCACACATGGAATAACATCCCCCTCCCCCCCTCATGTTTGCGAGGTAGCGCTAGGAAAAGACAACAACAAAGGCCCCATTCGTTTACACTCAGTCTCCAGCTGTCATGCAATAATGCTCGAAACCACAGTTCCCTTTCCACATCCAGGCCCCACAGAACTTTCCATGGTTTACCCAAGACGCTTCACATGCCCTGATTCAATTCATTGACAGCACGTCGACCCCGGTATACCACATCGATCCAATTCACTTTACTCCTTGCCCTCCTTTCACCCTCCTGCATGTTCAGGCCCCGATCACTCAAAATCTTTTTCACTCCATCTTTCCATCTCCAATTTGGTCTCCCACTTCTCGTTCCCTCCACCTCCGACACATATATCCTCTTGGTCAATCTTTCCTCACTTATTCTCTCCATGTGCCCAAACACCCTCTTTTGCTCTCTCAACCACGCTCTTTTTATTTCCACACATCTCTCTTAGCCTTACATTACTTACTCGATCAAACCACCTCACACCACATATCGTCCTCAAACATCTCATTTCCAGCACATCCACCCTCCTGCGCACAACTCTATCCATAGCCCACGCCTCGCAACCATACAACATTGTTGGAACCACTATTCCTTCAAACATACCCATTTTTGCTTTCCGAGATAATGTTCTCGACTTCGAAACATTCTTCAAGCCTCCCAGGATTTTCACCCCCTCCCCCACCCTATGATTCACTTCCGCTTCCATGGTTCCATCCGCTGCCAGATCCACTCCCAGATATCTAAAACACTTTACTTCCTCCAGTTTTTCTCCATTCAAACTTATCTCCCAGTTGACATGACCCTCAACCCTACTGTACCTAATAACCTTGCTCTTATTCACATTTACTCTTAACTTTCTTCTTTCACACACTTTACCAAACTCAGTCACCAGCTTCTGCAGTTTCTCACGTGAATCAGCCACCAGCGCTGTATTATCAGCGAACAACAACTGACTAACTTCCCAAGCTCTCTCATCCACAACAGACTTCATACTTGCCCCTCTTTCCAAAACTCTTGCATTCACCTCCCTAACAACCCCATCCATAAACAAATTAAACAACCATGGAGACATCACACACCCCTGCTGCAAACCTACATTTACTGAGAACCAATCACTTTCCTCTGTTTCTACACGTACGCATGCCTTACATCCTCGATAAAAACTTTTTACTGCTTCTAACAACTTGCCTCCCACACCATATATTCTTAGTACCTTCCACAGAGCATCTCTTTCAACTCTATCATATGCCTTCTCCAGATCCATAAATGCTACATACAAATCCATTTGCTTTTCTAAGTATTTCTTACATACATTCTTCAAAGCAAACACCTGATCCACACATCCTCTACCACTTCTGAAACCACACTGCTCATTAAGTTTTAGGGAGAACAAAAAGATGTTCTGGAAGGAGGTAAATAAAGTGCGTAAGACAAGAGAGCAAATGGGAACTTCAGTGAAGGGCGCAAATGGGGAGGTGATAACAAGTAGTGGTGATGTGAGAAGGAGATGGAGTGAGTATTTTGAAGGTTTGTTGAATGTGTTAGATGATAGAGTGGCAGATATAGGGTGTTTTGGTCGAGGTGGTGTGCAAAGTGAGAGGGTTAGGGAAAATGATTTGGTAAACAGAGAAGAGGTAGTAAAAGCTTTGCGAAGATGAAAGCCGGCAAGGCAGCAGGTTTGGATGGTATTGCAGTGGAATTTATTAAAAAAGGGGGTGACTGCATTATTGACTGGTTGGTAAGGTTATTTAATGTATGTATGACTCATGGTGAGGTGCCTGAGGATTGGCGGAATGCGTGCATAGTGCCATTGTACAAAGGCAAAGGGGATAAGAGTCAGTGCTCAAATTACAGAAGTATAAGTTTGTTGAGTATTCCTGGTAAATTATATGGGAGGGTATTGATTGAGAGGGTGAAGGCATGTACAGAGCATCAGATTGGGGAAGAGCAGTGTGGTTTCAGAAGTGGTAGAGGATGTGTGGATCAGGTGTTTGCTTTGACGAATGTATGTGAGGAATACTTAGAAAAGCAAATGGATTTGTATGTAGCATTTATGGATCTGGAGAAAGCATATGATAGAGTTGATAGAGATGCTCTGTGGAAGGTATTAAGACTATATGGTGTGGGAGGCAAGATGTTAGAAGCAGTGAAAAGTTTTTATCGAGGATGTAAGGCATGTGTACGTGTAGGAAGAGAGGAAAGTGATTGGTTCTCAGTGAATGTAGGTTTACGGCAGGGGTGTGTGATGTCCCCATGGTTGTTTAATTTGTTTATGGATGGGGTTGTTAGGGAGGTGAATGCAAGAGTTTTGGAAAGAGGGGCAAGTATGAAGTCTGTTGGGGATGAGAGAGCTTGGGAAGTGAGTCTGTTGTTGTTCGCTGATGATACAGCGCTGGTGGCTGATTCATGTGAGAAACTGCAGAAGCTGGTGACTGAGATTGTTAAAGTGTGTGAAAGAAGAAAGTTAAGAGTAAATGTGAATAAGAGCAAGGTTATTAGGTACAGTAGTGTTGAGTGTCAAGTCAATTAGGAGGTAAGTTTGAATGGAGAAAAACTGGAGGAAGTGAAGTGTTTTAGATATCTGGGAGTGGATCTGGCAGCGATGGAACCATGGAAGAGGAATTGGATCATAGGGTGGGGGAGGGGGCGAAAATCCTGGGAGCCTTGAAGAATTTGTGGAAGTCGAGAACATTATCTCGGAAAGCAAAAATGGGTATGTTTGAAGGAATAGTGGTTCCAACAATGTTGTATGGTTGCGGGGCGTGGGCTATGGATAGAGTTGTGCGCCGGAGGGTGGATGTGCTGGAAATGAGATGTTTGAGGACAATGTGTGGTGTGAGGTGGTTTGATCGAGTAAGTAAAGTAAGGGTAAGAGAGATGTGTGGAAATAAAAAGAGCGTGGTTGAGAGAGCAGAAGAGGGTGTTTTGAAATGGTTTGGGCACATGGAGAGAATGAGTGATGAAAGATTGACCAAGAGGATATATGTGTCGGAGGTGGAGGGAACGAGGAGAAGTGGGAGACCAAATTGGAGGTGGAAAGATGGAGTGAAAAAGATTTTGTGTGATCGGGGCCTGATCATGCAGGAGGGTGAAAGGAGGGCAAGGAATAGAGTGAATTGGATCGATATGGTATACCGGGTTGACGTGCTGTCAGTGGATTGAATCAGGGCATGTGAAGCGTCTGGGGTAAACCATGGAAAGCTGTGTAGGTATGTATATTTGCGTGTGTGGACGTATGTATATACATGTGTATGGGGGTGCGTTGGGCCATTTCTTTCGTCTGTTTCCTTGCGCTACCTCGCAAACGCGGGAGACAGCGACAAAGAAAAAAAATATATATATATTTATTTCTTTATCATACTTTGTCGCTGCCTCTCGCTTTAGCGAGGTAGCGCAAGGAAACAGACGAAAGAATGGCCCAACCAACGCACATACACATGTATATACATACACGCCCACACATGCACATATGTACATTTTTATTCTCCCTAAATTTTGATGATACTTTCTCAACCCAACTCTCATTTGCCCTCTTTTTCACCTCTAGCACCTTTCTCTTGACCTCCTGCTTCTTTCTTTTATACATCTCCTAGTCATTTGCACTTTTTCCCTGCAAAAATCCTCCAAATGCCTCTCTCTTCTCTCTGACTAATAATCTTACTTCTTCATCCCATCACTCGCTACCCTTTCTGATCTGCCCACCTCCCACACTTCTCATGCCACAAGCATCTCTTGTGCAAGCCATCACTGCTTCCCTAAATACATCCCATTCCTCCCCTAACTCCCCTTACGTAATTTGTCCTCACCTTTTTTCTTTCTGTACTCAGTCTCTCCTGGTACTTTCTCACACAAGTCTCCATTCCAAGCTCACTTACTCTCACTACTCTCTCCACCCCAACATTCTCTCTTCTTTTCCCTATTCCATTATTTATAAGGGATAAAGCTGAATCATATATATGGATCTTACATTCTTGTGACGGAAGCTGCATAACTTGACCATCCACACACACATGGGTCGTACAGTTCGGGAAGGACTGTATTATGTCGTTGTTCCTGTACAAATTTGTGTCCACAATACAACCTGTAATTAGGAAATATCGTCAGATATTAAGCAAGTAAAAATGCGATGAAAAAATACACGAGTAATAAATGCCAACATAAATGATAGAATAACAAGTGCCAGGAGATCTGACGCAGCAAGAAATGCTAGATAAAATGATACAATGAGTAACAAACAACAACAAAGACAATCATATTTACACACATTATATCAGAATCTTCAAAAGAATTTAGTCAATTAACAACTTATGTCTTTATGACAGAGGTAATATCATCCTGAGGATCTGAAACGCATCAGTATCCTAGATGTCTGAAAGATGCAATAGTATCCTAGATGTCTGAAAGAGGCATTAGTATCCTAAGTGTGTGAAAGAGGGAGTATATCCTAGATATCTGAAAGAGGTAGTAGTATCCTAGACATCTGAAAGAGGCAGTAGTATCCTAGACATCTGAAAGAGGCAGTAGCATCCTAGATATATGAAAGAGGCAGTAGTATCCTAGATATCTGAAAAAGGCAATAGTATGCTAGATATATGAAACAAGCATTGGTATCCTAGACATCTGAAAGAGGCAGTAGTATCCTAGATATCTGAAAGAGGCAGTAGTATCCTAGATATCTTAAAGAGGAAGTAGTATCCTCGATATCGAAAGAGGCAGTAGTATTTTAGATATCTGATAGAGGCAGTAGTATCCTAGATATCTGAAAGAGGCAGTAGTATCCTAGACATCTGAAAGAGGCAGTAGTATCCTAGATATTTGGTAAAGGTAGGAGTATGCTAGATATTTGAAAGAGGCATTAGTATCCTAGATACATGAAAGAGGCAGTAGTATCCTAGACATCTGAAAGAAGCAGTAGTATAGAAGATATCTGAAAGAGGCAGTAGTATCGTAAATGTCTGAAAGAGGCAGTCGTATCTTAGACATCTGAAAGTGGCAGTAGTATCCTAGATATCTGAAAGATACAGTAGTTACCTGGATATCTGAAAGAGGCAGCAGTATCCTAGATATCTGAAAGAGGCAGTAGTATCCTAGACATCTGAAAGAGGTTGTAGTATCCTAGATATCTGAAAGAGGCAGTAGTACCCTAGACATCTGAAAGAGGCAGTAGTAACCTAGATATCTGAAAGAAGCAGTAGTATCCTAGACATCTGAAAGAGGCAGTAGTATCCTAGATATTTGAAAGAGGCAGTAGTATCCTAGACATCTGAAAGAGGAAGTAGTACCCTGGATATCTGAAAGAGGCAGTAGTGTCCTAGATATCTGAAAGAGGCAGTAGTATCCTAGACATCTGAAAGAGGCAGTAGTATCCTAGACATCTGAAAGAGTCAGTAGTATCCTAGATATCTGAAAGAGGTATTAGTATATTAGACATCTGAAAGAGGCAGTAGTATCCTAGACATTTGAAAGAGGCAGTAGTATCCTTGATATATGAAAGAGGCAGTAGTATCCTAGACATCTGAAAGAGTCAGTAGTATACTAGATATCTGAAAGAGGCTGTAGTATCCAGACATCTCAAAGAGGCAGTAGTATCATAGACATTTGAAAGAGGTAGTAGTATCCTAGATATCTGAAAGAGGCAGTAGTATCCTAGTTATCTGAAAGTGGCCATAGTATCCTAGATGTCTGAAAGAGGCAGTAGTATGCTAGATATCTGAAAGAGGCGGTAGTATCCTAGACATCTGAAAGAGTAAGTAGTACCCTATATATCTGAAAGAGGCATTAGTATCCTAGATATCTGAAAGAGGCAAAAGTATCCTAGAAATCTGAAAGAGGCAGTAGTATCCTACACATTTGAAAGAGGCAGTAGGATCCTAGACATGTGAAAGAGGCAGTAGTATCCTAAATATTTAAAAGAGGCATTGATATCCTAGATGTCTGAGAGAGGCAGTAGTGTCCTAGATATCTGAAAGAGGCAGTAGTATCCTAGATATCTGAAAGAGGCAGTAGTATCCTAGATATTTGAAAGAGGCAATAGTATCTTAGACATCTGAAAGTGGCATTAGTATCCTAGATATCTGAAGAAGGCAGTATCATCCTAGATATCTGAAGAAGGCAGTGTTATCCTAGATATCTGAAGAAGGCAGTATTATCCTAGATATCTGAAGAAGGCAGAAGTATCCTAGATATCTGAAGAATGCAGTATTATCCTAGATATCTGAAGAAGGCAGTATCATCCTAGATATCTGAAGAAGGCAGTATTATCCTAGATATCTGAAGAAGGCAGTATTATCCTAGATATCTGAAGAAGGCAGTATTATCCTAGATATCTGAAGAAGGCAGTATTATCCTAGATATCTGAAGCAGGCAGTAGTATCCTAGATACCTGAAGAAGGCAGTATTATCCTAGATATCTGAAGAAGGCAGTATTATCCTAGATATCTGAAAAAGGCAGTATTATTCTAGATATCTGAAGCAGGCAGTAGTATCCTAGATATCTGAAGAAGGCAGTATTATCCTAGATATCTGAAGAAGGCAGTATTATCCTAGATATCTGAAGAAGGCAGTATCATAAAACTAGATATCTGAAGAAGGCAGTATTATCCTAGATATCTGAAGAAGGCAGTATTATCCTAGATATCTGAAGAAGGCAGTATCATCCTAGATATCTGAAGAAGGCAGTATTATCCTAGATATCTGAAGAAGGCAGTATTATCCTAGATATCTGAAGCAGGCAGTATTATCCTAGATATCTGAAGAAGGCAGTAGTATCCTAGATATCTGAAGAAGGCAGTAGTATCCTAGATATCTGAAAGAGGCAGTAGTATCCTAGATATGTGAATGAGGCAGTAGTATGAGACAGCATGACCTCCTCCTCCGTCTTGTGTCATGTCGGGTTATCATTCCTGTGTTGGTTGGGTTGTACATAATGAACAACGGTTACTTACATCCTGGGTTGTGGGAACGTTTGATCCTTCCGTCAACACACATGTCAACGTTGCAGGAGGGGACAGTAGGGTGGAGTTTGGTGCCACAGTTGTAAAACTTTCCTGCCTTCACACAACCTGTTGTGGTGCAGCAACAACACTTAACAAGTCTCATCACACATTAACTCATTACATAATCTGCCATGATGGTAATTACTCAGCGTACAGGGAGGACACAAATGTATTGAGTGAAGGAGGAGGAGAGAGAGACGTGGATGACGTCACGGAAAACAGACAGGATGACAACAGTGTGCGTCGGGAACTATTGGCAACACTGCAAGAATGAAGCTTGACTTACTGTCAACAAAACAAAGTTCACTCTGACTAATGTATGTGTGTGTGTGTGTGTGTGTGTGTCTAGCATGAGAAGAGGCAGCTACGCACAACATGGTAGTGACGTCTTTATAGCAGTGCCGTTGGAGCACCATCGTCTCCAGCAGTTGGTTCCTCCTGGTCCATGGTTAATGTCCTCATCAGGGAAGTACACCTTGTTCTCGAACACACAACCTGGAAGTATGAAACTGTCCAGTTTTATTCAGTATATTATTATCATTATGTTATACACAACCTGGAAGTAAGAAACTGTCCAGTTTTATTCAGTATATTATTATCATTATGTTATACACAACCTGGAAGTAAGAAACTGTCCAGTTTTATTCAGTATATTATTATCATTATGTTATACACAACCTGGAAGTAAGAAACTGTCCAGTTTTATTCAGTATATTATTATCATTATGTTATACACAACCTGGAAGTAAGAAACTGTCCAGTTTTATTCAGTATATTATTATCATTATGTTATACACAACCTGGAAGTAAGAAACTCCAGTTTTATTCAGTATATTATTATCATTATGTTATACACAACCTGGAAGTAAGAAACTGTCCAGTTTTATTCAGTATATTATTATCATTATGTTATACACAACCTGGAAGTAAGAAACTGTCCAGTTTTATTCAGTATATTATTATCATTATGTTACACACAACCTGGAAGTAAGAAACTGTCCAGTTTCATTCAGTGTATTATCATCATTATGTTATTCACAACCTGGAAGTAAGAAGCTGTCTACTTTCATTCATTATATTATTATCATTATGTTATACACAACCACATTACCAGTCTGTTATACTTACACAAGCTTATAACCTGATAACAGTATTTCTAGTTAGACAACAACTGTTTCATTCATCATCAAATGAATAATCTTCAGTACATTTGACAGGAAACTATTTTCTACGTTTTTCCGATCTATTTATTTGTCTATCTATCTCTGTACCTATCTATATATCTATATATCTATCTTGTAAGGTTGCTTGGTTATCTAGGTTATAGACCTGCCAGGGATGAAAAGATGATTTGGTAGGAGGTAAATAAAGTGCGTAAGACAAGAGAACAAATGGGAACATCGGTGAAGGGGCAAATGGGGAGGTGAAGTGAGGAGATGGAGAGAGTATTTTGAAGGTTTGTTGAATGTGTTTGATGATAGAGTGGAAGATCTAGAATGTTTTGATAGAAGTGGTGTGTGAAGTGATAGGGTCAGGGAGATTGGTTTGGTAAACAAAGTAGTGAAAGCTTTGCTGAAGATGAAAGCCGGCAAGGCGGCGGGTTTGGATGGTATTGCAGTACAGTTTATTAAAAAAGGGGGTGACTGTGTTGTTGATTGGTTGGTAAGGATATTCAGTGTATGTATGGTTAATGGTGAAGTGCCTGAGGATTGGCGGAATCCATGCATGGTGAAATTGTTCACAGGCAAAGGAGATAAAGGTGAGTGTTCATATTTCAGAGTTATAAGTTTGTTGAGTATTCCTTGGAAATCATATGGGATGGTATTGATTGAGATAGTAATGGCATGGACAGAGCATCAGAAGTCGTAGAGGATGTGTGGATCAGGTGTTTGCTTTGAAAAATGTATGTGAGAAATACTTAGAAAAGCAGATCGATTTCTAAGCAGCACTTATGGCTCTGGAGAAAGCATATGATAGAGTGGATAGAGATGCTTTGTGGAAGGTAATAAGAGTATAGGGTGTAGGAGGTAAGTTGCTAGAAGCAGTTAAAAGTTTTTCTTTTTTTTATGGATGTAAGGCATGTGTACGAGCAGGAAAAGAGGAAAGTGATTGGTTCTCCGTGAAGGTCGGTTTGCGGCAGGGGTGCGTGATGTCTCCATGGCTGTTTAATTTGTTTATGGATGGGGTCGTTGGGGAGTTGAATGCAAAAGCTTTGGAAAGAGGGGCAAATATGCAGTCTGTTGTGGATGAGAGAGCTTGGGAAGTGAGTCAGTTGTTGTTCGCTGATGATACAGCGCAGAAATTGATGACTGAGTTTGGTAAAGTGTGTCAAAGAAGAAAGTTGATAGTAATTGTAAATTAGAGCAAGATTATTAGATTCAGTAGGGTTGAGGGACAAGTTAATTGGAAGATAAGTTTGAATGGAGAAAAATTGGAGAAAGTGGTGTTTTAGATATCTGGGAGTGGATTTGGCAGCGGATGGAACCATGGAAGCGGGAGTGAGTCATAGGGTGGGGGAGGGGGCGAAGGTTCTGGGAGCGTTGAAGAATGTGTGGAAGTCGATAACTTTATCTTGGAAAGCAAAACTGGGTATGTTTGAAGAAATAGTGGTTCCAACAATGTTAAATAGTTCAAGGCATAGGCTATAGATAGGGTTGTGCGGAGGAGGGTGGATGTGTTGGAAATGAAATGTTTGAGGACAATATGTGGTTTGAGGTGGTTCGATCGAGTAAGTAACAGAAGGGTAAGAGAGAGGTGTGGTAATAAAAGAAGTGTGGTTGAGAACGCAGAAAAGGGTGTGTTGAAACGGTTTGAACATATGGAGAGAATGAGTGAGGTAAGATTGACAAAGAGGATATATGTGTCAGTGGTGCAGGGAAGAAGAAGTGGGAGACCAAACTGGAGGTGAAAGGATGGAGTGAAAAAGATTTTGAACGAACATACAGGTGAGAGGCGTGCAAAGAATAGAGTGAACTGGAACGATGTAGTATACCGGCGTGGACGTGTTGTCAATGGACTGAACCACGAATCAACCACTAGATCCGTATCATCGGCGAACAAAAAACGGGACTCACCCCCAAGGCCTCTCACCCCCAAACAGATTTCCAATTGCCCCTTTTTAAAAACCCCCTTTTAAAAATTCACCCCCTAACCCCCCCCATCATAAAAAAATAAAAAACCATGGGGACTTTAAACACACCCCTGCGCCCCAACATTCATAAAAAATTTCATTTTCCCCTTCTTTCCTACCTTTCAAAATCCTTCCCACCCTCGATAAAAACTTTTCAACTGCTTCTAACAACTTGCCTCCCACACCATATATTCTTAATACCTTTCCCAGTAGCATCCCTATCAGTGATGGATTGCGCAAAAGATGCGTGTGGCATGAGAGAGCGGGAGGTGGGTTGATTAGAAAGGGTAGTGGCAGTGGTGGGAGAAGAAGTAAGAGTATTAGTGAAAGAGAAGAGGGAGGCATTTTGGACGATTTTTGCAGGGGAAAAAATGCAATGGGTGGGAGATGTTATAAAGAAAAGAGGGACAGGAGGTCAAGAGAAAGTGCTAGAGGTGAAAAATATAGGGCTACATGAAAGTGGGGGTGAGAGAGATTTCATTAATTTTAGGGAGAATAAAAGATGGTTCTGGAAGGAGGTAAATAAAGTGCGTTATGACAAGGGAGCAAATGGGAACTTCAGCGAAGGGCGCAAATGAGGGAGGTGATACAAGTAATGGTGATGTGAGAAGATGGAGTGAGTATTTGATGGTGTTTGAAGGTGTTTGATGATAGAGGGGGCAGATATTAGGGTGTTTTGGTCGAGGTGGTTCTGTGCAAAGTGGGAAGTGGATTTTAGGGAAAATGATTTGGTAATCAGAGAAGAGGTAGTAAAAGCTTTGCGGGGGTGGGGTGGGAGGGGGCGGAATGGTGGGGGTGGGAGGAGTTATTGAAGGGTGCTGGGAGCGGAGGTGGGAAGGTGGTGTGGGGGTGGGTGGAGGTTGCGTGGAAGGTGAAGTGGGGGGGGGCATTTATGACGGGGGGGTGGGAGGCTGTGGTGGGTGGGGGTGGTTGGGCGTGTTAGGGAAGATGGAAAGCCGACACGGCAGCAGGTTTGGATGGTATGCAGTGGAATTTATTAAGAAAGGAGGTGGACTTATTGTGACTGTTGGTACGGTTATTTAAATGATGTATGACTCATGGTGAGGTGCCTGAGGATTGGCGGGGAATGCGTGCCTAGTGCCTTGCTACAAAGGTAAAGGGGTAAGAGTGAGTGCTCAAAATTACCCAGAGTTAAGTTTTGTTGAGTAGTCTGGTAAAGTTTATGTGGGAGGGTTATTGATTGAGAGGGTGAAAAGGGATGTACAGAGCATCAGATTGGGGAAGAGCGTGTGGTTTAAGAAGTGGTAGAGGATGTCTGGATTCATGTGTTTGCTTTGAAGAATGTATGTGAGAAATACTTAGAAAAGCAATGGATTTTTGTAATGTAGCCATTTTCTTTAGGATTCTGGAGAAGGCATATGATAATATATATATATATATTATATATATATATATATATATATATATAATATATATATTTATAATATATATTATTATATATATATATATATATATCTGTATATATATTAATATATATATATATATATATATACATATATATATATATATATAATTTATATTATATATACTTATAATAAATTATTATATATATCTATGTATATATATATATATAATTTATATAGATACAATAATATTCTATATATGTATTATATATATACATTATATATATATATAATATACTATATATACTAATATATATATATAGATATATACATATTGAATATATATATATTCCTCTGTATATATATTATATATATATTTTTATATATATAATATATATATATATATATATACTATTTTTTTTTATTAATAAAAATTATAATTATATTATATTATATATATTATATATATATATATATATAATATATATGCTTGCCTCTTTCCAAAACGTTGATTCGTCTCCCTAACGAATACCCCTCCATAACAAATTAACAACGATGGAGACATCACACCACCCCTGCGCAAACCTACATTCAACTGAGAAAACCCAAACAATTCCTATCTTTCACTACACGTACACATGCCTTACATCCTCGATAAAAAACTTTCACTGCTTTCTAAAACTTGCCTCCCACACCATTATTCTTAGTCCCTTTCCACAGAACATCTCTATCAATTTAAAATCATATCCTTTCCAGATCCATAAATGCTACATACAATTCATTTGTTTCTAATATTTTTCACATACACTCAAAGAAAACCCCACCTAAATCCACACACCCTTACCACTTCTGAAACCAACTGCTTTCCCAATCTGATGCTCTTTTATGCCTTACCTCTCAATCAATACCCTCCAATTTAATTTACGGGATACTCACCAAACTTTTACCTCTTAATTTGAGCACTCACTCTTATCCTTTACCTTTGTACGAGGCACTATGCACGCATTCCGCAATCCTCGGGCCCCCCACCCGCACAGAGTATAATACATTAAAAAACCTTCCCAAACCAGTCACAATACGTCACCGCATTTTTTATAAATTCCACTGCAATACATCCAAACCTGCCCCTTTCCCGGGCTTTCATCTTCCAAAAGTTTTTTTAAACCTCTTCTCTTAACCAATTTATTTTCCCCAACCTCTCATTGCATACACCTCGCCCAAAAAAATCCTATTTGCCTTTTCTATCTAAAAAACACATTCAACAAATTTCAAAATACCACTCCACTCCTTCTCACATCACACTACTTGTTATCACCTCCCCATTAGCCCTTCCTGAAGTTCCCATTTGATCCCTTTTTTACGCACTTTGTTTACCTCCTTCAAAACATCTTTTTATTCTCCAAAAAATTTAATGTTACTCTCTCACCCCAACTCTCATTTGCTCTTTTTCACTCTTGCACTTTTTTTGGGACCTCCTGTCTTTTTCTTTTTTTTACATATCCAGTCATTTGTTTATTTCCCCTTTGCAAAAATCGTTCAAATGCCTCTCTTTTCCTTTCCCAATAATCAAACCTTTTCATCTCACACTCACTACCTTTCTATCACCCCACCCCCAGCTTCTCATGCCACAACATCTTTTGCGCAAGCCATCACTGCTTCCTAAATACGTCCTTTTTCCTCCCCACTCCCCTTACCACTTTGTTCTAAATTTTTTTCCATTTTTGGTACTCAGTCTCTCTGGTACTTCCTCACAAAGTCTCCTTCCCAACTCACTTACTCTCACCACCCCTTACCACTTTTTCTCTTTTTTTTTAAAAACCCCCATCAATCTTCACTTAGCCTCCACAGATAATGATCGACACCCTCATTGTCCCGTTAGTTGGGTTTTAAAACGTATCAGCTGGCTATGTGGGGCTGTTCGGAAATAACGTTTAAGACCCGTTGCTCACATTGGAGACAAAGGGGTACGAGACTTATTTTTTTCGAATAGTTGTTTCCTATTTTTTACAGTCCCATAGCTAGGGGTAGCTTCCCCGCCCTTGCCAGGGTTCAGGTTCGATCTGGCTTTTGGAGTTTTTATTGTTTTTATGAAGGGCGGTTATATGCATTTTTAATTCGTATATTAATAATATATATATTAATATATATATTTTAATATAATAATATATAATATATAAATAAATCATGGGTATAGGGGTGAAAGAATACTTCCACGCATTCCTCAGTGTCGAAGAAGGCCCCTAAAGGGGACGGATTGAGGGATGGGAAAACCCCCCCCTCCTTGCATTTCACTTTCTAAAAGGAAACAGAAGAAGTCACGCGGGGAGTGCTCATCCTCTCGGAGGCCAAACTGGGGTGTCAAAAAAGTGTGTGGGGTGAAAAAATGAGAAAAAAGGGGAATAGGTGTTATTTTAGGAAGGAACCTGGATGTTTTGGGGTCGGTAAGTGAGCTCAAGGGTAAAGGATTTAAATGGTTTGGGAAGTCTCGGGGGGTAAGTCGGGGGTTTTTGACAGGACATGAGCAAAGGGAAAAGTAGCAAATACTCATAAAACAGGGGTGGGGGTATGTGAAGATATAAGAAAGGGAAACTCTAGATTGAAATAGGGAAAAAATGAAAGTGATGGAAAGACATGGGTGATATTGGGGCATATCACTGGGCATGAGAAAAGATCAGAGAGGCAATGTTTTTGGAGCAGCTGAGTGATTTTTTAGTAGTTTTGATGCACGAGACCCGGGGTTTTTGGGGATGGGGGGATTTAATGGGGGAAAGGTGGGTAAGTGGCCGTTTGGGGAAAAATTGGGGACCCTGGGTGTTTCATGTTGTAAATGGAAATGGTGTAACTTGAAGATTGTGCAAAAATGTCCCGGTGGTTTTTGGGGAATACCTGTTCAAAAGAAAAGATATACAAAGTATACGTATGTAAGTAGGAAGATGGCCAGAGGGTTATTTGGATTACTTTAAATTTTTAGGCGCGTAAGAGAGGTTTTTTTTGTGTTTATGTGCAAGAGGGGCAACGAGGGATGTCTGATCATTATCTTGTGCAGCAAAGGTTTTAAGATTGTAGAGGGGTTTTAGAAAAGAAGAGGGGAAAAGTTGGGGTGAAAGAGTGGTGAGAGTAAGGGGATTGGGAAGGACACTTGTATGAGGAAAATACAGGGGAGACTGAATACAGAATGGAAAAAGGTGAGAACAAAGGACGTAAGAGGATGGGGGAGGAATGGGATTTTTTTAAGGAAGCAGTGAGGTTCCCGCAAGGAGGGTGTGGCATGAAAGCGTGGGGGGGGTTATTGGAAAAGGGTAGGGGAGTGGGGGGAAATGAAGAAGTAAGATTTTTAGTGAAAGGAACAGAAGGGGTTTGGACATTTTTGCGGGGAATTTAATGAAAAGGGAGGGGGAGATGTAAAAAAAGGGAGGCAGGGGGTCAAGGAAAGTGAAGGTTAAAAAAAGAGGCAAATGAGGTTGGGGTGAGGGGAGTATCATTAAATTTTTGGAGAATGTTAAGATTTTGGAAAGGGAGGTAAAAAAAGGGGCGTAGGAGGGGGAGAAATGGGAATTCGTGAAGGGGAAAAATGGGGAGGCGAAAACCCAAGTAGTGATGAGGGAAAAGGAGATGGAGTGAGTATTTTGAGGGTTTTTTTTTGAAGGGTTTTGATGATAGAGGGGCGGTTTTATAGGGTTTTTGTCGAGGTGGTTTGGGGGAAAAAATGGGGGGGGCGGGGGGAATGATTTGGAAAACAGTAGATTTTTTTAAAGTTTTGCAGAAGATGAAAGCCGGCACCCCAGGGGGTTTGGATGTATTGCAGTGGATTTATTAAAAAAAAAGGGGGGGGACTGTATGGTGACGGGTTGGTGGGGGTTTATTCAATGTATTATGACTAAATGGGGGTGCATGAGGATTGGGGGAATGCTTGCTTGTGCCATGAAACAAAGCAAAGGGGATAAAAGTGAGTGCCAAATTACAGAAGTTAATTTGTTGAGTATTTCTGGTAAATCATGGGAGGTTTTGATTGAAGGGTGAGGCATGTACAGAGAAATAAAAAGGGGGAAAGGCATGTGGTTTCAGAGGGGGTAGAGGAGTGTGGATCAGGTTTTGCTTGAAGAATGAAAAGGGGGGAATAATTAGAAAAGCAAAGGGGTTTTTGTATTGGTATTTATGGATCTGGAAAGGCATATGATATGGGGTGATAGGGATCTCTGTGAAGGTATTAAGAATTTTAGGTTTGGAGGCATTTGTTGAAGCATGAAGTTTTTATCGGAATAGGCTTTGTGTATTTGTAGGAAGAGGGAAGTGATTATTCACAGGATTGTTGGTTTGTGGCAGGATGTGTGATGTCTTCAGGGTTTTTTAATTTTTTTATGATGGGGTTTAGGAAGTGAAGCAGAGTTTTGGAGAGAGGTCAAGTATGCGTCGTTGGGATGGGGAGCGGGGAAGAGAGTCATTTTGTTCGCTGAGAACAACCGGGGGGGGGGGGCTGATAAGGTTGAAAAAATGCAGAAGTTGGTGATTGATTGTAAAAAAAAAAAGCTGAGAGTAATTGAATAAGAGCAAGGTTATTGGGTACAGTAGGGTTGGGGGACAAGCCCAACTGGTAGTATTTGAAGGAGAAAAGCTGGAGGAAGTCAAGGGGGTTTTAAAATATATGGAATTTGGATTGGCGGATGATGAACTGTGGAAGCGGAATAAACATAGGGGGGGGGAAGGGGGGAAATTTCGGGGGAGCTTGAAGAATGTGGGAAGTCGAGAAGATTATTCGGAAAGGAAAAATGGGTATTTTGAAGGATTTTGGTTCGGGCAATATTGTATGGTTGCGGGGTTTGGGGGCTATAGAAAAAGGTTGTGCAGAGGGGGGAATTGGGAAATGAGATGTTTGAAGACAATATGGGTGTGAAGGGGTTTTTTCGAGTAAGTAATGAAAAAGGGGAAGAGAGATTGTGGGAATAAAAAAAATGTGGTAGAGAGCAGAGAGTTTGCTTTGAAATAGTTTTATCAATGGAGGAATAAGTGAGGAAAGATTTACAAGAGGAAAAATATAATGTAGAGGTGGAGGGGGAAAGGGAAATGGGGGGACCAAAAATTGGGGGTGGAAGATTTGAGTGAAAAAGAGTTGGAGTGATTTGCGGCTAAACTGCGGAGGGTGAAAGGCGGTCAAGGAATAGAATGAATTGGAGCATGTGGTTTTATCGGGGTCGACGGCTGTCAATGGATTGAACTAGGGCATTGAACGTTCCGGGGAAACCATGGGAAAATTCTTTTGGGGGGTGGATGGGAAAGGGAGCTGTGGTTTTGGTGCTTTTACATGACAGCTCGAACCGGGGGTGAACAATGGGCTTTGTTGACTTTCTTAGCGCTACCTCCCTGCAAACAAGGGGGGGGGGGGAAATTGTTATTTCTTTTGTGGCGAGGGGGGCAGGGAATGAAAGGCAGACAGTTTTGATTTTGTACATGGTATTGTGTTGGGCCAACCCACCCCCACATACCATTATTACATACACGTCTTTCACACGCACATTATACCTATCATCTCAACGTATACATATTTACACACACCCAACATATAAAAAATATTTCACGTAACTTATTATACTTTTGCTTTTTATTCATTCCCGTCGCCACCTGCCCACATGAAAGAACAATAAAATATATTATTTATAATATATATATTATTTATTTTAAAATATTTTAAATTATATATATATAATATATATAATATATATGTATAATATATTTATTGCTCTGTCGCTGTCTCCCGTTAGCGAGGTTTTGCGCGGGAAAGGGGCAAAGAAAAAGCCCAACAACCCATACACTGTATTACATACACGTCGACCAACGCAATATACATCCCATACATTCAAAATAACATATATTACGCCACGACACATACATATATACCAAATGCACACAATTCAAAAATGTTGCCTTTATTCTCCCATCGCCACCTCGCCCACACATAGAATTTAAAATCCCCCTCCCTCCTCATGTGTGCGAGTAGCGCTAGGAAAAACAACAAAGGGCCCCCTTCGGTTTACCACTCAGTCTCAGCTGTCATGCAATTAGCCGAACCCCCAGTTCCCTTTCCACATCCAGGGGCCCCCCAAAATTTCCTGGTTTACCCAAAACGCTTCAAAGCCCTGATTCAAAACCATTGAACAGCCGTCGACCCGGTATACCACATCGACAATTCACTCATTCCTTGCCCTCCTTTCACTTCCTGGGGATGTTCAGGCCCGGAAAACCAAAAACTTTTTAAATCCATCTTTCCACCCAATTTGGTCTCCCCTTCTTTGTTCTCTCCTCCGGGCACATTACTTGGTCAATCTTTCTCACTATTCTTTTCCTGTGCCAACACCTCTTTTTCTCTCTCAACCACGTCTTTTTTTTCCAATTTTCTCTTAACCTTTCATTACTTATCGATCAAACCACCTCACACCCAATGTTCTCAAACATCTCATTTTCCCGCAATCCACCCTCCTGCGACAACTTTTCCATACCCACGCCTCGCAACCAACACATTGTGGAACCAATTCTTCAAAATGCCCTTTTTTGTTTTCCCGAGATAACTTTCGACTTCCAAACACTTCAAGGCTCCCAGATTTCGCCCCCCCCCCCCCCCCTATATTCCTTCCGTTCCTTTCATCCGGCCAGATCCACCCAGATACAAACTTTACTCCTCCGTTTTTCTCCTTTTAAATTATCTCCAGTTGACTGACCCCAACCCTACTGTCCTATTAACTTGCTTTTATTCAATTTACTCTTAAATTTCTTCTTTAAAAAAACTTTACCAAACAGTCCCACCCTTTCTGCAGTTTTCACTGAATCACCACCACGCTTACACACCCGAACAACAACTGACTCACTTCCCAACTCTCTCATCCACAACAGACTTATACGCCCCTCTTTCCAAAACTCTGGATTCACCTCCCTAAAAACCCCCATCCAAAAAAATTAAAAAAATGGGTTTGGAAATAATTATGAAACCAATACTTTCCTTTTTTAACTGAACCCTTATCCTCGAGAAACTTTTACTGTTTTAAAACGCCCCCCACCAAAAATTTTAAACCCTTTCCCAACACCATAAAACTCTACTTGTTTTCCATCCTAAAGCTCTAAAAACCCAAAGCTTTCAAGATTCCTCAAATCGCAAAGCAACACCTGTCCACACTTTCCCACCATTTCTAAAACCACATGCTCATTAATTTTAGGGAGAACAAAAAAGAGTTCGGAAGGGGGTAAATAAAGTGCGAAAGACAAGGGACAAATGGGAACTTCAGTGGGGGGGGGGAAGGGAAAGGGTATAACATTTAGTGGTGATTGAAAAGGAAGGAGTGAGTTTTTGAAGGTTTTTGAATTTTTTATGAGAGGGGGCAATATGGGGTGGTTTGGTCGAGTGGTGTGCAAAGTGAAGGGTTGGGAAAAATGATTTGGTAAACAAGAAGAGGTAGTTTAAAAAATTTGCGGAAGATGAAAGCCCGGCAGCGGGGTTTTTGGGTGGTATTGCTGGAATTTTTTAAAAAAAGGGGTGACGTATTTTTTTTACTGGTTTGTAAGGTTTTTAATGTGTGTTTTTTTCATGGTGGGTGCCTGAGATTGGCGGAAGTTTGCATATGTATTGTACCCAAAGGGAAAGGGGGGTAAAGTAGGCTCAAATTACAGAGTATAAGTTTGTTGAGTATTCCCGGTAAATTATATGGGTTGGGTTTTTGATTGAGAGGTGAAGGCATGTCCAGAGCATAAATTGGGGAAGAGTTTGGTGGGTTCAGAAATATTATATATATATATTTTTAAATATATTTTATTTTTTATATATTTATATATATATATATTTTCTTTTTTTTCATAATATTTGCCCTTTCCCCCGATAGCGAGGGAGCGTTAAGAACAGAAAGGGCTGGGCCTTTGAGGGAATACCCTCACCCGGCCCCCTTCTTTTGTTCCCTTTTATATTATAATTTATATATATATATAATATATATATTTATTATACTTTTTAATATATATAATATATTATTATATATATTATATATATATAATATATATATATATATTTTAAATTTATATATATACATCTTTTTCTACTATCGCCTTTCCGCGTTAGGAAGTACGTTAAGAACAGAGGAATGGGCCTCTGAGGGGAAAATCGCACCTGGCCTCGCTCTCTGTTCCTTTTTTGGGAAAAACAAACAAAAAAAAAGAGAGGGGGGGATTTCCCGCCCCCTCCCTCCCTTTAGTCGCCTTTTACGGGCACGCAGGGAATACGGGGAAGTATTCTTTTCCCAATCCTCAGGACCTCACCATGAAATTATACATACATTAGATAGCCTCACCAACCAGTCAACAATACGTCACCCCTTTTTTTTTAATTTAAAATTCCCGCAAACTATCACAAACCTGGGTTCCTTGCCGGGTTTCACCCGCAAAGCTTTTACTACCTCTTCTCTGTTTACAAATCATATATATATATATATATATATTATATTTTATATATATAATATAAAAATATATATTTTTATATATTTATTTTTTTATTTTTCATACTTTTTCGCTGTCCCCCCGGTTAGCGGGACCGCAAGGAAAAAACGAAAGAATGGGGCCCAAACCCAAGCACATTTCACATGTTATACATACAGCCACACATTTCACATTTTTCACATTTTTATTCTCTAATTTTGATATACTTTCTCAACCCAACTTATTTGCCCCTTTTTTACTTTTCGCCCTTTCTCTTGACCTGCTTCTTTCTTTTAACATTTTTCCCAGTCATTTTTCACTTTTTCCCGCAAAAATCCTCCAAAGGCCCCTCTCTTTTCTTTGACTAATAATCTTTTTCTTTATCCATCACTCGCTACCTTTTGATTGCCCACCTCCACATTCTCATGCCCAAGCATCTCCCTTTTTCAAGCCATCCTGGGTTCCCTAAATACATCCCATTCCTCCCTAACTCCCCTTACTTTAATTTTTTCTCACCTTTTTTTTCTGACCAGTCCTTTTCCCCGGTATTTCTCAACAAGCTCTTCCAAGCTCCTTACTTCACTACTCTTCCACCCAACATTCTCTCCTTTTCCCTATTCCATTTTTTAAGGGGGATAAGTGAATCAATATAAGGATTTTACATTCTTGGACGGAAGCGCTAACTTGCCCAAATCCACACACCAGGGGTCGTACAGTTGGGAAGGACTGATTATGTCGTTGTTCCTGTACAAATTTTTTGTGCCCACAAACAACCTGTAATTGGAATTCGTCAGAGATTACAAGAAAAATCGATGAAAAAATACACGAGTAATAAATGCCAACTTTAAATGATAAAATACAAGTGCCAGGAGATCTGACGCAGCAAGAAAGCTAGATAAAATGATACAATAAGTAAAAACAAAAAACAAGACAATTTTATTTACACACATTATATCAGAATCTTCAAAGATTAGTCAAAACAACTTATGTTTTTTAACAAAAAGGTAATACTTGAGGATCGAAACCATCAGTATCTAGAGCTGAAAATGCAATAGTTTTTCTAGATGCTGAAAGAGGCATTAGTATCCTAAGTGTGTGAAAGAGGGGGGGATATCCTAGATCCCGAAAGAAGGGAGTAGTTCCTAGATCTGAAAGAGGCAGTTTGGGATCCCAGACTCTGAAAGAGCCCGTACTCCCTTGTAATGAGAGGGGAGTATATCCTAGATATCTGAAAAAGCAATAGTATGCTAGATAATGGGAAACAAGCTTGGTTCCAGACATTGAAAGAGGCATAGTACAGATATCTGAAAGACCAAAAATTATAGCCTAGAATCTAAAAAGGGGAAATTATCCTCGATTCGAAAGACAGTAGTATTTTAGATATCTGATAGGCCGTATATCCAGATATCTGAAAGACAGTATACCTAAATTGAAAGAGGCAGTAGTATCCTAGATATTTGGGAAATAGGGTAGGGTAGCTTTGATATTTGAAAGAGGCATATATCTAGATACATGAAAGAGGCAGTAGTATCTAACATTGAAAAAAAGCAGTTTATTTGAAGAAACTAAAGAGGGGTAGTATGAAATACTGAAAGAGGCAGTCGTATCTTAGACATCTGAAAGGGGAGTTTTATCCTAGATATCGAAAGATACAGTAGTTACTGGATACTGGAAAAAAAGGGAGCAGTATCCTAATATCTGAAAGAGGGGGTAGGACCTAGAAATCTGAAAAAGGTTGTAGTATCCTAGATATCTGAAGAGGCAGTAGTACCCTAGGCATCTGAAAGAGGATAGTAACCTTTGATATTTGAAAGGGGCAGTAGTTCCTTAGACATCTGAAAGAGGGATATATCCTAGATATTTGAAAGAGTGGAGTATCCAGCATTTGAAAGAGGAAGTAGCACCTGGATTTTGAAAGAGGGATTTTTTTTCCTTTTTCTGAAAGAGGGAGTGTATCCTAGACATCTGAAAGAGGCAGTAGATCCTAGAAATCTAAAGAGCAGAGTATCCTAAATCGAAAGAGAAATTTGTATATTAGACATCTGGGAAAAAGGGAGTAGTTTCCAGACATTTGAAAAAAGGGGAATAGTATCCTGAAAATGAAAGAGGGGAGTAGTATCCTAGACACTGGAAGAGCAGTGTATACTAATATCTGAAAGAGGTGTAGTACCAGGGCATCCAAGAGCAGTAGTATCATAGTCATTTGAAAGAGGGAGGGAGTTCCTAGGGTATCTGAAAGAGGCGTATAAACCTATTTCGAAAGTGGCCCCAATCCTTTGTTGCTGAAAAGGCAGTGTATCTAGAATCTGAAAGAGGCGGTAGTAAACTAGACATCGAAAAAGTAAGTATACCTATATATTGAAAAGAGGCCCTTTGTATCTAGAATCTGAAAGAGGGAAAAGTTCCTAGAATCTGAAAGAGGCAGTAGTATCCACAAAATTTTAAAGAAAGGGAGAGGACCTAGACAGGAAGAGGGAGTAGTACCTAAATATTTAAAAGGGATTGGATACCTAGATGTCTGAGAAGGGAGTAGTGTCTAGAAAATCTGAAAGAGGCAGTAGTACCCAATATCTAAAGAGCAGTAGTATCTAGATATCTGAAGAGGCAATAGTATCTTAAAACACTGAAAAATGGCATTAGTACTATTATCTGAAGAAGGCAAATTTTCATCCTAGATATTGGGAAAAGGGGAGTGTTTCTAGTATCTGAAAAAAGCAGTATTACCTAAAAATCTAAGGGAAGGGAGTATTTTTTTGATATCGAAGAGGCCCGTTTCATCCTTGAAATCGGAGAAGGCAGTATTATCTAGATTTCTGAAAAGGCAGTAGTATCCAGTTTTCTGAAGAAAGGATATATCCTAGAATCTAAGAAGGCCCTTTGTATCTAGATATCTGAATGGGCAGTAGTATGAGACGATGCCTCCTCTCCGCTTTGTCATGCGGGTTTCATTTTCCCGTGTTTGGGTTGGGGTTTTACTAAGAAAAAAAGGTTACTTACATCCTGGGTTGGGGGAAACTTTTTATCCTTCCGTCAAACACATGTAACGTTGCAGGAGGGGACAGTTTGGGTAGTTTTGGGGGCCCAGTCGTTTAAAATTTCTGCCTTTTACACAAAACCCTTTTTGGTGCGCAACACACTTACAATCTTCATCAACATTAACTCATCACTAATCTGCCAGATGGAATACCACGTACGGGGAGGACAAAAAATGATGGTGAAGGAGAGGAGAGAGAGAGTGGATGACGTCCGAAAAACAGACGGGATACAACAGTGTCGTGGGGGAACTATTGCAAACTGCAAAATGAAGCTTGACTTACTGTAAACAAAAAAGTTCCCTTGACTGATGTGTGTGGTGTGGGTGTGTGGTGTGTGTCAGCGGGAGAAGAGGCGACGCACAAATGGTGGGACGTCTTATAGAAAGTGCTTTGGGAGCACCATCGTCTCCAGCAGTTGGTTCCTCCTGGTCATGGTTAAAGTCTAAATTCGGGGAAGTACCCCTTGTTTCGAACACACAACCTGGAGTTAAAACTGTAGTTTTTTTTCAGTATATTTATAAATATGTTTTTTACACAACTGGAAGTGAAAGGGTCCAGTTTTATCAGTATTTATTATCATTATGTTATAAACAACCTGGAAGTTGAATGTCCCTTTATTCATTTATTATTATCATTATGTTATCCCCAACGGGAGTAAAAACGTCTTTTATTCAGTTATTATTATCATTATGTTATACACAAACGGGAAGTATGAAACTGTCCAGTTTTTTTCATAATTTTATCTTATGTATACACAACGGAGTAAGAAATGCATTTTTATTTCAGTTATTATTATCATTTTTTATACACAACTGGAATAAGAAACTGTCCAATTTTTTTCTTAAATATTTTATTATTTTAAAACACCTGGAAGAAGAAACTGTCCGGTTTATTCATTATTTTATCATATGTTATACACAACCTGAAGTAAGAAACTGTCCAGTTTTTTTCAGATATTATTTTTCTTATTTTACACAAACCGGAAGTAAAAAAAACTGTCAGTTTTTTTCAGATATTTTAAATCATTATGTTACACACAACCGAAGTAGAAACTGTCCAGTTTCATTTCAGGGTATTTCTCATTATGTTATTCAAAAAAACTGGAAGTAGAAGCTGTTTACTTTCTTTCATTAAAATTTTTATCATTATGTTTACACAACACATTACAGTTTTTTTTCTTACACGCTTATACCTAAACAGTATTTCTATTTTAGACAACAATTTTTCATTCATCATAAAATGAATAATCTCAGTACTTTTGACAGGAAAATATTTTCTACGTTTTTCGATCTATTTATTTGTCTACATTCTGTACCTATCTATATATCTATAATTTTCTTTTTAAGGTTGCGGTTATTAGGTTTTTTTAGACCCGCCAGGGATGAAAAGGGATTTTGGGAAGGGGGTAATAAAAATCGTAAGGGCAAGAGAACAAATGGAAAATCGGTGAAGGGGCAAATGGGGGGGTGAATGAGAAGGAGATGGAGAAGTATTTTGAAGGTTTGTTGAATGTGTTTTGATAGAGTGGAG
Source organism: Panulirus ornatus (assembly GCF_036320965.1). Taxonomy (NCBI): domain Eukaryota; kingdom Metazoa; phylum Arthropoda; class Malacostraca; order Decapoda; family Palinuridae; genus Panulirus; species Panulirus ornatus. The sequence continues at coordinate 17,056,201 of NC_092254.1, forward strand.
ATCTAAATGTTTTGTAGAATGTGGTGAAGTGATAGGGCAGGGGGATTGGTTTGGTAACAAAGTAGTGAAAGTTTGCTGAAGATGAAAGCCGGCAAAGGGGGGGGTTTGGATGGATTGCAGAAAGTTTATTAAAAAGGGGGGGGCTGTGTTGTGATTGGTTGGTAAGGATATTTAGTGTTTTTTTTATGGTTAATGGTAAGTGCTGAGGATTGCGGGAAACCATGCATGGTGAAATTGTTACACAGGAAAAAGGGGAAAAAGGTAGTGTTCATATTTAAAAAGTTATAAGTTTGTTGGGGTATCTTTGGAAAAAAAAATGGAGGGTATTGATTGAGATTGTATGGATGGACCAACATCAGAAGTGTAGAGGAAGTTGGATCAGGGTGTTGCTTTGAAAAATGTATGAGAAATCTTAGAAAAGCAGATCGATTTCTAAGTAGCCTTAGGGGCTGGAGAAAGCATATATAGAGTGGATAGAGATGCTTTGTGGGAAAGGGAAAAGAGTATAGGGGTAGGAGGTATTGTAGAGTGTTAAAAGTTTTTTTAGGATTAAGGGTGTTACGAGCAGGAAAAAAGGAAAGTATTGGTCCCGTGAGGTCGGTTTGCGGAGGGGGGCGTGTGCTCCTTTGGGGTTTAAATTTGTTTTTGGTTTGGGCGTTGGGGAGTTGAATGCAAAAACTTGGGAAAAAGGGCAAATATTTCTGTTGTGGATGAAAGCTTGGGAAAAGATCAGTTGTTTTCGCTGATGAAGCGAGAATTGTGACTGATTTGGTAAAATGTGTCAAGAAGAAAGTTGATAGTAATGTAAATTAGGGCAAGATTATTAATTCGTAGGGTTTAGGGGCAAGGGTTATTGGAGATAAGTTTGAGGGAAAAAAATTGGAAAAGTGGTGTTTTAGAAAACTGGGATGGGTTTTGGGAGCGGGTGGAACCTTTGGGAAAAGGGAGTGAGTCATAGGGTTTGGGGGGGGGGGCGAAGGTTCGGAGCGTGGAGAATGTGTGGATTTTTGTAAAATTTATCTTTTAAAGCAAACTGGGGATGTTTGAGAAAAAATGGTTCAACAAGTTAAATGGTTCAGGGATAGGCTATAGATAGGTTGTGCGGAGGGGGGGGGATGTGGTGGAATGAATGTTTGAGGACAATGTGTGGTTGAGGGGGTTCGATGAGTAAGTAACAAAGGGTAAGGAGAGGTTTGGGAATAAAAGAAAGGGGGTTTAGAAGCAAAAGGGGTTTTTTTGAAACGGTTTGAAAATATGGAAGAAGGGGTGAGGTAAGATTGACAAGAGGATATATGTGTCATGGTGCAGGGAAAAGAAGTGGGAGACCAAAAACTGGGGTAAAGGGAAATAGTAAAAAAGATTTTGAGCGTCGGGGCCAAAACATTACAGGGAGAGGGTGAAGAATAGAGTACGGAAAACGATGTAGTATCCCGGGCGTGGACGTGTTGTCAATGGACTAAAACCACGAATCAACCACTAATCTGTATCATGGGCGAACAAAAACTGACTCACTTCCCAGGCCATCTCACCCCAACAACTGAATATTCGCACTCTTCAAAACCTGGAAATCACCTCGTAAGCACCCCCTCCATAAACAAATCAAAAAACCATTTTGGGGGCAACCCCCCCCCTGCTGCAGACCCCATTCACTGAACCCAAACACTCTCTTCTCTTCCTACTCGTACACCCTGCCTTACATCCTCGATAAAACTTTTCATGCTTTAACAATTACTCTAGCCATAAATCACAGAGCATCTATATGAACCCTATTTTTTTGCCCACTAGATCCATAAGCGCTACTACAAACCATTTGCTTTTCCAAGTTTTCTCACATATTTTTTCAAAGCAAACACCCGATCACAAATCCTCTACCACTCTAAACCCCCGCTCTTCCCCCCTGATCTCGTACATGCCTTCACCCACTCATCAATACCCCCATTAATTTTTCCCGGAATACTCAAAACACGTATCCTTTTGTAATTTGAAAACGCTTAATCTCCTTTGCCTTGGGGCAATGGCACCTCACAAATCCTTTTATACAGTGATTTTCTTACAACAATCACAGCAAGGGGTCACCCTTTTTTTTAAAAATTCAAATGCAATTCCATCCAAACTGCGGGCCCTTTCCGGATTTTAGTTACACAAACTTCCCCAAACCCTTTTTTTGTTTAACAAAATTCGTCCCTGACCCTTGCACTTCCACACTCTCGACCAAACTACACTTTAAACGCCCTCTAAAGTCACACCATTCAACAAACTTTCAAATACTCCTCCCCCTCCCCCTCACTTCACTGCTTGGATTACCTCCCCGTGCCCCAAAATCGATGTTCCCCTTTTTCCTTGCTTTCGCACTTATTTTCTTCCCTTTCCCAAAAAACTTTTTTTTCTTCAAAAACAATAATACTTCCTCACCTCAACTTCATTTTCCATCTTTTTCAACTCTTGCCGTTTTTTTGAGTCCCGCCCCTTTTTTTCTTTTTTTAACATTCCTCATTTTTCACTATTTTTTGCAATCCCCAAACCTTCTTTCCTTTATAAATCTTACTCTCCCCCAACACCCTACCCTTTTTAACGCCACCTCCCCAACCTTCTAAAGCCCAATTTTTTGGAAGCCATCACTGCCTCCTAAATACATTTCATTTCCTCCCCCATTCCCCCCCGTATTTGTCTCACCTTTTTTCTTTTTAAACCCTCTCTCCGGGGACTTATGATAAAATAACAAGTGCCAGGAGATCTGACGCAGCAAGAAATGCTAGATAAAATGATACAATAAGTAAAAAACAACAACAAAGACAATCATATTTACACACATTATATCAGAATCTTCAAAAGAATTTAGTCAATTAACAACTTATGTCTTTATGACAGAGGTAATATCATCCTGAGGATCTGAAACGCATCAGTATCCTAGATGTCTGAAAGATGCAATAGTATCCTAGATGTCTGAAAGAGGCATTAGTATCCTAAGTGTGTGAAAGAGGGAGTATATCCTAGATATCTGAAAGAGGTAGTAGTATCCTAGACATCTGAAAGAGGCAGTAGTATCCTAGACATCTGAAAGAGGCAGTAGCATCCTAGATATATGAAAGAGGCAGTAGTATCCTAGATATCTGAAAAAGGCAATAGTATGCTAGATATATGAAACAAGCATTGGTATCCTAGACATCTGAAAGAGGCAGTAGTATCCTAGATATCTGAAAGAGGCAGTAGTATCCTAGATATCTTAAAGAGGAAGTAGTATCCTCGATATCGAAAGAGGCAGTAGTATTTTAGATATCTGATAGAGGCAGTAGTATCCTAGATATCTGAAAGAGGCAGTAGTATCCTAGACATCTGAAAGAGGCAGTAGTATCCTAGATATTTGGTAAAGGTAGGAGTATGCTAGATATTTGAAAGAGGCATTAGTATCCTAGATACATGAAAGAGGCAGTAGTATCCTAGACATCTGAAAGAAGCAGTAGTATAGAAGATATCTGAAAGAGGCAGTAGTATCGTAAATATCTGAAAGAGGCAGTCGTATCTTAGACATCTGAAAGTGGCAGTAGTATCCTAGATATCTGAAAGATACAGTAGTTACCTGGATATCTGAAAGAGGCAGCAGTATCCTAGATATCTGAAAGAGGCAGTAGTATCCTAGACATCTGAAAGAGGTTGTAGTATCCTAGATATCTGAAAGAGGCAGTAGTACCCTAGACATCTGAAAGAGGCAGTAGTAACCTAGATATCTGAAAGAAGCAGTAGTATCCTAGACATCTGAAAGAGGCAGTAGTATCCTAGATATTTGAAAGAGGCAGTAGTATCCTAGACATCTGAAAGAGGAAGTAGCACCCTGGATATCTGAAAGAGGCAGTAGTGTCCTAGATATCTGAAAGAGGCAGTAGTATCCTAGACATCTGAAAGAGGCAGTAGTATCCTAGACATCTGAAAGAGTCAGTAGTATCCTAGATATCTGAAAGAGGTATTAGTATATTAGACATCTGAAAGAGGCAGTAGTATCCTAGACATTTGAAAGAGGCAGTAGTATCCTTGATATATGAAAGAGGCAGTAGTATCCTAGACATCTGAAAGAGTCAGTAGTATACTAGATATCTGAAAGAGGCTGTAGTATCCAGACATCTCAAAGAGGCAGTAGTATCATAGACATTTGAAAGAGGTAGTAGTATCCTAGATATCTGAAAGAGGCAGTAGTATCCTAGTTATCTGAAAGTGGCCATAGTATCCTAGATGTCTGAAAGAGGCAGTAGTATGCTAGATATCTGAAAGAGGCGGTAGTATCCTAGACATCTGAAAGAGTAAGTAGTACCCTATATATCTGAAAGAGGCATTAGTATCCTAGATATCTGAAAGAGGCAAAAGTATCCTAGAAATCTGAAAGAGGCAGTAGTATCCTACACATTTGAAAGAGGCAGTAGGATCCTAGACATGTGAAAGAGGCAGTAGTATCCTAAATATTTAAAAGAGGCATTGATATCCTAGATGTCTGAGAGAGGCAGTAGTGTCCTAGATATCTGAAAGAGGCAGTAGTATCCTAGATATCTGAAAGAGGCAGTAGTATCCTAGATATCTGAAAGAGGCAATAGTATCTTAGACATCTGAAAGTGGCATTAGTATCCTAGATATCTGAAGAAGGCAGTATCATCCTAGATATCTGAAGAAGGCAGTGTTATCCTAGATATCTGAAGAAGGCAGTATTATCCTAAATATCTGAAGAAGGCAGTATTATCCTAGATATCTGAAGAAGGCAGTATCATCCTAGATATCTGAAGAAGGCAGTATTATCCTAGATATCTGAAGAAGGCAGTAGTATCCTAGATATCTGAAGAAGGCAGTAGTATCCTAGATATCTGAAGAAGGCAGTAGTATCCTAGATATCTGAATGAGGCAGTAGTATGAGACAGCATGACCTCCTCCTCCGTCTTGTGTCATGTCGGGTTATCATTCCTGTGTTGGTTGGGTTGTACATAATGAACAACGGTTACTTACATCCTGGGTTGTGGGAACGTTTGATCCTTCCGTCAACACACATGTCAACGTTGCAGGAGGGGACAGTAGGGTGGAGTTTGGTGCCACAGTCGTAAAACTTTCCTGCCTTCACACAACCTGTTGTGGTGCAGCAACAACACTTAACAAGTCTCATCACACATTAACTCATCACATAATCTGCCATGATGGTAATTACTCAGCGTACAGGGAGGACACAAATGTATTGAGTGAAGGAGGAGGAGAGAGAGACGTGGATGACGTCACGGAAAACAGACAGGATGACAACAGTGTGCGTCGGGAACTATTGGCAACACTGCAAGAATGAAGCTTGACTTACTGTCAACAAAACAAAGTTCACTCTGACTGATGTGTGTGTGTGTGTGTGTGTGTGTGTGTGTGTCTAGCATGAGAAGAGGCAGCTACGCACAACATGGTAGTGACGTCTTTATAGCAGTGCCGTTGGAGCACCATCGTCTCCAGCAGTTGGTTCCTCCTGGTCCATGGTTAATGTCCTCATCAGGGAAGTACACCTTGTTCTCGAACACACAACCTGGAAGTATGAAACTGTCCAGTTTTATTCAGTATATTATTATCATTATGTTATACACAACCTGGAAGTAAGAAACTGTCCAGTTTTATTCAGTATATTATTATCATTATGTTATACACAACCTGGAAGTATGAAACTGTCCAGCTTTATTCAGTATATTATTATCATTATGTTATACACAACCTGGAAGTAAGAAACTGTCCAGTTTTATTCAGTATATTATTATCATTATGTTATACACAACCTGGAAGTATGAAACTGTCCAGTTTTATTCAGTATATTATTATCATTATGTTATACACAACCTGGAAGTAAGAAACTGTCCAGTTTTATTCAGTATATTATTATCATTATGTTATACACAACCTGGAAGTAAGAAACTGTCCAATTTTATTCAGTATATTATTATCATTATGTTATACACAACCTGGAAGTAAGAAACTGTCCAGTTTTATTCAGTATATTATTATCATTATGTTATACACAACCTGGAAGTAAGAAACTGTCCAGTTTTATTCAGTATATTATTATCATTATGTTACACACAACCTGGAAGTAAGAAACTGTCCAGTTTTATTCAGTATATTATTATCATTATGTTACACACAACCTGGAAGTAAGAAACTGTCCAGTTTCATTCAGTGTATTATCATCATTATGTTATTCACAACCTGGAAGTAAGAAGCTGTCTACTTTCATTCATTATATTATTATCATTATGTTATACACAACCACATTACCAGTCTGTTATACTTACACAAGCTTATAACCTGATAACAGTATTTCTAGTTAGACAACAACTGTTTCATTCATCATCAAATGAATAATCTTCAGTACATTTGACAGGAAACTATTTTCTACGTTTTTCCGATCTATTTATTTGTCTATCTATCTCTGTACCTATCTATATATCTATATATCTATCTTGTAAGGTTGCTTGGTTATCTAGGTTATAGACCTGCCAGGGATGAAAAGATGATTTGGTAGGAGGTAAATAAAGTGCGTAAGACAAGAGAACAAATGGGAACATCGGTGAAGGGGCAAATGGGGAGGTGAAGTGAGAAGGAGATGGAGAGAGTATTTTGAAGGTTTGTTGAATGTGTTTGATGATAGAGTGGAAGATCTAGAATGTTTTGATAGAAGTGGTGTGTGAAGTGATAGGGTCAGGGAGATTGGTTTGGTAAACAAAGTAGTGAAAGCTTTGCTGAAGATGAAAGCCGGCAAGGCGGCGGGTTTGGATGGTATTGCAGTAAAGTTTATTAAAAAGGGGGTGACTGTGTTGTTGATTGGTTGGTAAGGATATTCAGTGTATGTATGGTTAATGGTGAAGTGCCTGAGGATTGGCGGAATCCATGCATGGTGAAATTGTACACAGGCAAAGGAGATAAAGGTGAGTGTTCATATTTCAGAGTTATAAGTTTGTTGAGTATTCCTTGGAAATTATATGGGAGGGTATTGATTGAGATAGTAATGGCATGGACAGAGCATCAGAAGTCGTAGAGGATGTGTGGATCAGGTGTTTGCTTTGAAAAATGTATGTGAGAAATACTTAGAAAAGCAGATCGATTTCTAAGTAGCACTTATGGATCTGGAGAAAGCATATGATAGAGTGGATAGAGATGCTTTGTGGAAGGTAATAAGAGTATAGGGTGTAGGAGGTAAGTTGCTAGAAGTAGTTAAAAGTTTTTTTTTTAAGGATGTAAGGCATGTGTACGAGCAGGAAAAGAGGAAAGTAATTGGTTCTCCGTGAAGGTCGGTTTGCGGCAGGGGTGCGTGATGTCTCCATGGCTGTTTAATTTGTTTATGGATGGGGTCGTTGGGGAGTTGAATGCAAAAGCTTTGGAAAGAGGGGCAAATATGCAGTCTGTTGTGGATGAGAGAGCTTGGGAAATGAGTCAGTTGTTGTTCGCTGATGATACAGCGCAGAAATTGATGACTGAGTTTGGTAAAGTGTGTCAAAGAAGAAAGTTGATAGTAATTGTAAATTAGAGCAAGATTATTAGATTCAGTAGGGTTGAGGGACAAGTTAATTGGAAGATAAGTTTGAATGGAGAAAAATTGGAAAAGTGGTGTTTTAGATATCTGGGAGTGGATTTGGCAGCGGATGGAACCATGGAAACGGGAGTGAGTCATAGGGTGGGGGAGGGGGCGAAGGTTCTGGGAGCGTTGAAGAATGTGTGGAAGTCGATAACTTTATCTTGGAAAGCAAAACTGGGTATGTTTGAAGAAATAGTGGTTCCAACAATGTTAAATGGTTCAAGGCATAGGCTATAGATAGGGTTGTGCGGAGGAGGGTGGATGTGTTGGAAATGAAATGTTTGAGGACAATGTGTGGTTTGAGGTGGTTCGATCGAGTAAGTAACAGAAGGGTAAGAGAGAGGTGTGGTAATAAAAGAAGTGCGGTTGAGAAAGCAGAAAAGGGTGTGTTGAAACGGTTTGAACATATGGAGAGAATGAGTGAGGTAAGATTGACAAAGAGGATATATGTGTCAGTGGTGCAGGGAAGAAGAAGTGGGAGACCAAACTGGAGGTGAAAGGATGGAGTGAAAAAGATTTTGAGCGATCGGGGCCTGAACATACAGGTGAGAGGCGTGCAAAGAATAGAGTGAACTGGAACGATGTAGTATACCGGCGTGGACGTGTTGTCAATGGACTGAACCACGAATCAACCACTAGATCTGTATCATCGGCGAACAACAACTGACTCACTTCCCAGGCCATCTCATCCCCAACAGACTGCATATTCGCACCTCTCTCCAAAACCTTTGAAATCACCTCGTTAAGCACCCCATCCATAAACAAATCAAACAACCATGGGGACATCACACACCCCTGCTGCAGACCGACATTCACTGAAAACCAATCACTCTCTTCTCTTCCTACTCGTACACATGCCTTACATCCTCGATAAAACTTTTCACTGCTTCTAACAACTTACCTCCTACGCCATATACTCACAGAGCATCTATATGAACCCTATCTTATGCCCCACTAGATCCATAAGCGCTACATACAAATCCATTTGCTTTTCCAAGTATTTCTCACATATATTCTTCAAAGCAAACACCTGATCCACAAATCCTCTACCACTTCTGAAACCACACCGCTCTTCCCCATCTGATGCTCTGTACATGCCTTCACCCACTCAATCAATACCCTCCCATATAATTTCCCAGGAATACTCAACACACGTATGCCTTTTGTAATTTGAACACGCTTAATCTCCTTTGCCTTTGTGCAATGGCACCTCACCATAATCCTTATATACAGTGAATATTCTTACCAACCAATCAACAGCAGAGTCACCCCTTTCTTTTAATAAATTCCACTGCAATACCATCCAAACCTGCTGCCTTGCCGGATTTCAGCTTACACAAACTTCCATTACCTCTTCTTTGTTTATCAAACTATCGTCCCTGACCCTTGCACTTCGCACACCTCCTCGACCAAACTACACTATATCTGCCACTCTAACGTCACACACATTCAACAAACTTTCAAAATACTCACTCCGCCTCCCTCTCACTTCACTGCTACTTGTTATTACCTCCCACGTGTCCCCAACATCGATGTTCCCATTTGTTCTCTTGTCTTACGCACGTTATTTTCTTCCTTCCAAAACATCTTTTTATTCTCTCAAAAAACTAATAATACTTCCTCACCTCAACTCTCATTTGCCATCTTTTTCAACTCTTGCACGTTTTTTTGACGTCCTGCCGCTTTATTTCTTTCTTTTATACATCTCCCAGTCATTTGCACTACTTCCCTGCAAGTACCGTCCAACCACCCTTCTCTTCTCTTTCAATAACCATCTTACCTCTCCATCCAACACTCACTACCCTTTCTAATCTGCCCACCTCCCACCTTTCTAATGCCACAGGCATTTTTTTGAGCAAGCCATCACTGCCTCCCTAAATACATTTCATTCCTCCCCCATTCCCCTTACGTCATTTGCTCTCACCTTTTGCCATTCTACACTCAGTCTCTCCTGGTACTTCCTCACTCAAGTTTCCTTTCCAAGCACACTTACTTTCACCACTCTCTTCACCCCAACATTTTCTGAAAACCTCTGCAAATCTTCACCTTCGCCTCCAAAAGATAATGATTAGACATCCCTCCAGTTGCACCTCTTAGCGCATTAACATCTAAAAGTCTCTCTTTCGCGCGCCTAGCAATTAACACGTAATCCAATAATGGCCTTTGGCCATCTCTCCAACTCTCATACATATACACATTCGTCATTTCCCGCGTTATCGAGGCAGCGTTAAGAACAGAAGACTGAATCTTAGGAGGAACATCCTCACTTGGCACCCTTTTCTATTCATTCTTTTGGAAAATTTAAAAAATACGGGAGGGGAGGATTTCCAGCCCCCTGCTTCCTCCCCTTTTAGATTCGTTCTAAGACACGCAGGTAACACGTGGGAAAATCCTTTCTCCCCTAACCCGGGGATAACTCACATATGTACACTTATGTATATCTTTCTTTTAGACCAAGTATTCCCAATCCCCAGTTTTTTTTTTTTTCATCACACAAATCTACAAGCTCTTCACCATTTCCTTTCACAACATTGAACACCCCATGTACACCAATTATACCCTCAACTGCCACATTGCTCACCTTTGCATTCAAATCAACCATCACTATAACCCGGTCTCATGCATCAAAACTACTAACACACTCACTCAGCTGCTCCCAAAACACTTGCCTCTCATGATCTTTCTTCTCAAACATATGTATATATATATATATATATATATATATATATATATATATATATATATATATATATATATATATATATATATATTTTTTTTTTTTTTTTCTTTTTTTGCTTTGTCGCTGTCTCCCGCGTTTGCAAGGTAGCGCAAGGAAACAGACGAAAGAAATGGCCCAACCCACCCCCATACACATGTATATACATACGTCCACACACGCAAATATACATGCCTACACAGCTCTCCATGGTTTACCCCAGACGCTTCACATGCCCTGATTCAATCCACTGACAGCACGTCAACCCCGGTATACCACATCGATCCAATGCACTCTATTCCTTGCCCTCCTTTCACCCTCCTGCATGTTCAGGCCCCGATCACACAAAATCTTTTTCACTCCATCTTTCCACCTCCAATTTGGTCTCCCACTTCTCCTCGTTCCCTCCACCTCCGACACATATATCCTCTTGGTCAATCTTTCCTCACTCATTCTCTCCATGTGCCCAAACCATTTCAAAACACCCTCTTCTGCTTTCTCAACCACGCTCTTTTTATTTCCACACATCTCTTTTACCCTTACGTTACTTACTCGATCAAACCACCTCACACCACACATTGTCCTCAAACATCTCATTTCCAGCACATCCATCCTCCTGCGCACAACTCTATCCATAGCCCACGCCTCGCAACCATACAACATTGTTGGAACCACTATTCCTTCAAACATACCTATTTTTGCTTTCCGAGATAATGTTCTCGACTTCCACACATTCTTCAAGGCTCCCAGAATTTTCGCCCCCTCCCCCACCCTATGATCCACTTCCGCTTCCATGGTTCCATCCGCTGCCAGATCCACTCCCAGATATCTAAAACACTTTAGTTCCTCCAGTTTTTCTCCATTCAAACTTACCTCCCAATTGACTTGACTCTCAACCCTACTGTACCTAATAACCTTGCTCTTATTCACATTTACTCTTAACTTTCTTCTTTCACACACTTTACCAGACTCAGTCACCAGCTTCTGCAGTTTCTCACATGAATCAGCCACCAGCGCTGTATCATCAGCGAACAACAACTGACTCACATATATATTGTGTGTGTGTACAACATGTCTGAAAAAGACCAGAGTTTGTCCTTAATATTTATTAACTTAGTTAACATACAATATTTCCATTTCAAATTTCAAAGGGGAATTTCTCCAAGTTTTTAGTGGCATCTAATGTAATTGACTATAAGTCTTATTGCTAGCACTGTGGTTTCTCCTGAGGCAACACCATGATTGAATGGCATTCTGAGCATCATGCACACACAAAGTCAGTGATAACGTTATCTAGTTGAAGCACGACACTAAAACTTGGAAAGATTCACATAGAATTTTGAAAAAAAAACAGTATATTAACACAGTTAAATGTACTTGATGACTAAAACTACGAAGGTTTTTCTTAGACACCCTGCATTTTATATATATACAAAAGATGAAAGTCGGATAAAAAGTTAAGAAAAAGGTGGAATGGGGTTAGACAGTTGTAGTGGGCTGTCCTTAAGAACAAAGGAATTACAGTCAACCTTTGAACTTTTAGAAAACCATTTTTTTCTTTTTTTTTACCTAAGGATTTAGAGGAATCTAGTAAAGAACGGAATAGTAAGAGCAAGGAGAGGTGCCAAAGAGAAAGTAAGAGTATCAGAGCCATTGTATATATATAGGCGATAGGGGAGAAAGATTACTTCCCACGCATTCCTCACGTGTCGTAGAAGGCGACTAAACGGGACGGGAGCGGGGGCCCAGAAACCCTCCCCTCCTTGTATTTTAACTTTCTAAAAGGGGAAACAGAAGAAGGAGTCACGCGGGGAATGCTCATCCTCCTCGAAGGCTCAGATTGGAGTGTCTAAAAGTGTGTGGATGTAACCAAGATGAGAAAAAAGTAGAGAGAGGTAATGTGTTTGAGGAAAGGGACCTGGATGTTTTGGCTCTGAGTGAAACGAAGCTCAAGAGTAAAGGGGAAGAGTGGTTTGGGAATGTCTTGGGAGTAAAGTCAGGGGATAGTGAGAGGACAAGAGCAAGGGAAGGAGTAGCACTACTCCTGAAACAGGAGTTGTGGAAGTATGTGATAAAGTGTAAGAAAGTAAATTCTAGATTGATATGGGTAAAACTGAAAGTTGATGGAGAGAGATAGGTGATTATTGGTGCATATGTAACTCGGCATGAGAAGAAAGATCATGAGAGGCAAGCGTTTTGGGAGCAGCTAAATGAGTGTGTTAGTGGTTTTGATGCACAAGACCGGGTTATAGTGATAGGTGATTTGAATGCAAAGGTTAGTAATGTGGCAGTTGAGGGAATAATTGGTGTACATGGAGTATTCAGTGTTGTAAATGGAAATGGTGAAGAGCTTGTAGATATATGCGCTGAAAAAGGACTGGTGATTGGGAATACCAGGTTTAAAAAGCGAGATATACATAAGTATACGCATGTAAGTAGGAGAGATGGCCAGAGAGCATTATTGGATTACGTGTTAATTGATAGGCGTGCGAAAGAAAGACTTTTGGATGTTAATATGCTGAGAGGTGCAACTGGAGGGATGTCTGATCATTATCTTGTGGAGGCGAAGGTGAAGATTTGTAGGGGTTTTCAGAAAAGAAGAGAGAATGTTGGATTGAAGAGAGTGGTGAGAGTAAGTGAGCTTGGGAAGGAGACTTGTGTAAGGATGTACCAGGAGAGACTGGGTACAGAATGGAAAACGGTAAGAACAAAGGAGGTAAGGGGAGTGGGGGAGGAATGGGATGTATTTAGGGATGCAGTGATGGCTTTCTCAAAAGATGCTTGTGGCATGAGAAGCGTGGGAGGTGGGTTGATTAGAAAGGGTAGTGAGTGGTGGGATGAAGAAGTCAGATTATCAGTGAAAGAGAAGAGAGAGTCATTTGGACGATTTTTGCAGGGAAAAAATGCAAATGAGTGGAAGATGTATAAAAGAAAGAGGCAGGAGTTCAAGAGAAAGGTGCAAGAGGTGAAAAAGAGGGCAAATGAGAGTTGGGGTGAGAGAGTATCATTAAATTTTAGGGAGAATAAAAAGATGTTTTGGAAGGAGGTAAATAAAGTGCGTAAGAAAAGGGAGCAAATGGGAACTTCAGTGAAGGGGGCTAATGGGGAGGTGATAACAAGTAGTGGTGATGTGAGGAGATGGAGTGAGTATTTTGAAGGTTTGTTGAATGTGTTTGATGATAGAGTGGCAGATATAGGGTGTTTTGGTCGAGGTGGTGTGCAAAGTGAGAGGGTTAGGGAAAATGATTTGGTAAACAGAGAAGAGGTAGTAAAAGCTTTGCGGAAGATGAAAGCCGGCATGGCAGCAGGTTTGGATGGTATTGCAGTGGAATTTATTAAAAAAGGGGGTGACTGTATTGTTGATTGTTTGGTAAGGTTATTTAATGTATGTATGAATCATGGTGAGGTGCCTGAGGATTGGCGGAATGTTTGCATAGTGCCATTGCACAAAAGCAAAGGGGATAAGAGTGAGTGCTCAAATTACAGAGGTATAAGTTTTTTGAGTATTCCTGTTAAATCATATGGGAGGGTATTGATTGAGAGGGTTAAGGCATGTACAGAGCATCAGATTGGGGAAGAGCAGTGTGGTTTCAGAAGTGGTAGAGGATGTGTGGATCAGGTGTTTGCTTTAAAGAATGTATGTGAGAGATACTTAGAAAAGCAAATAGATTTTTATGTTCCATTTATGGATCTGGAGAAGGCATATGATAGAGTTGATAGAGATGCTCTGTGGAAGGTATTGAGAATATATGGTGTGGGAGGCAAGTTGTTAGAAGCAGTGAAAAGTTTTATCAAGGATGTAAGACATGTGTACGTGTAGGAAGCGAGGAAAGTGATTGGTTCTCAGTGAGTGTAGGTTTGCGTGAGGGGTGTGTGATGTCTCCATGGTTGTTTGATTTGTTTATGGATGGGGTTGTTAGCGAGGTGAATGCAAGAGTTTTGGAAAGAGGGGCAAGTATGCAGTCTATTGTGGATGAGAGAGCTTGGGAAGTTAGTCAGTTGTTGTTCGCTGATGATACAGCGCTGGTGGCTGATTCATATGAAAAACTGCAGAAGGTGGAGACTGAGTTTGGTAAAGTGTGTGAAAGAAGAAAGTTAAGAGTAAATGTGAATAAGAGCAAGGTTATTAGGTACAGTAGGGTTGAGGATCAAGTCCATTGGGAGGTAAGTTTGAATGAAGAAAAACCGGAGGAAGTAAAGTGTTTTAGATATCTGGTAGTGGATCCGGCAGCGGATGGAACCATGGAAGCGGAAGTGAATCATAAGGTAGGGGAGGGTGCGAAAATTCTGGGAGCCTTGAAGAATGTGTGGAAATGGGTATGTTTGAAGGAATAGTGGTTCCAACAATGTTGTATGGTTGCGAGGCGTGGGCTATGGATAGAGTTGTGCGGACTAGTTTGGTTGTGCTGGAAATGAGATGTTTGAGGACAATATATGTGGTGATGTGGTTTGAGCGAGTAAGTAATGTAAGGGTAAGAGAGATGTGTGGAAATAAAAAGAGTGTGGTTGAGAGAGCAGAGGAGGGTGTTTTGAAATGGTTTGGTCACATGGAGAGAATGACTGAGGAAAGATTGACCATGAGGATGTATGTATCAGAGGTGGAGGTAACGAGAAGTGGGAGGTCGAATTGGAGGTGGAAAGATGGAGTGAAAAAGATTTTGAGTGATTGGGTCCTGAACATGCAGGAGGGTGAAAGGTGTTCAAGGAATAGAGTGAATTGAACGATATGGCATACCGGGGTCGACTTGCTGTCAATGGATTTAACCAGGGCATGTAAAGCGTCTGGGGTAAACCATGGAAAGTTCTGTGGGGCCTGGATATGGAAAGGGAGCTGTGGTTTTGGTGCATTATTACATGACAGCTAGAGACTGAGTGTGAACGAATGGGCCTTCGTTGTCTTTTCCTAGCGCTACTTCGCACACATGAGGGGGAAGGGGGTTGTTATTCCATGTGTGGCGTGGTGGCGATGGGAATGAATAAAGGCAGACAGTATGAATTATGTACACGTGTATATATGTATATGTCTGTGTGTGTATATATATATGTGTAACTTGAGATGTATAGGTATGTATATTTGCGTGTGTGGACGTGTATGTATATACATGTGTATGTGGGTGGGTCGGGCCATTTTTTCGTCTGTTTCCTTGCGCTACCTTGCTAACGCGGGAGACAGCGACACAATGTACACATATATATACACACACAGACGCATACACATATACACATGCACACAATTCACACTGTCTGCCTTTATTCATTCCCATCGTCACCTCGCCACACATGGAATAACATCCCCCTCCCCCCTCATGTGTGCGAAGTAGCGCTAGGAAAAGACAACAAAGGCCCCATTCGTTCACACTCAGTCTCTAGCTGTCATGCAATAATGCCCGAAACCACAGCTCCCTTTCCACATCCAGGCCCCACAGAACTTTCCATGGTTTACCCTAGACGCTTCATATGCCCTGGTTCAGTCCATTGACAGCACGTCGACCCCGGTATACCACATCGATCCAATTCACTCTATTCCTTGCCCTCCTTTCACCCTCCTGCATGTTCAGGCCCCGATCACTCAAAACCTTTTCACTCCATCTTTCCATCTCCAATTGGTCTCCCACTTCTCGTTCCCTCCACCTCCGACACATATATCCTCTCGGTCAATCTTTCCTCACTCGTTCTCTCCATGTGCCCAAACCATTTCAAAACACCCTCTTCTGCTTTCTCAACCACGTTCTTTTTATTTCCACACATCTCTCTTACCCTTACATTACTTACTCGATCAAACCACCTCACACCACATATTGTCCTCAAACATCTCATTTCCAGCACATCCACCCTCCTGCGCACAACTCTATCCATAGCCCACGCCTCGCAACCATACAACATTGTTGGAGCCACTATTCCTTCAAACATACCCATTTTCGCTTTCGGAGATAATGGTCTCGACTTCCAAACACTCTTCAAGGCTCCCAGGATTTTCGCCCCCTCCCCCACCCTATGATTCACTTCCGCTTCCATGGTTCCATCCGCTGCCAGATCCACTCCCAGATATCTAAAACACTTTACTTCCTCCAGTTTTCCTCCATTCAAACTTACCTCCCAGTTGACTTGACCCTCAACCCTACTGTACCTTATAACCTTGCTCTTATTCACATTTACTTTTAACTTTCTTATTTCACACACTTTACCAAACTCAGTCACCAGCTTCTGCAGTTTCTCACATGAATCAGCCACCAGCGCTGTATCATCAGCGAACAACAACTGACTCACTTCCCAAGCTCTCTCATCCCCAACAGACTGCATACTTGCTCCTCTTTCCAAAACTCTTGCATTCACCTCCCTAACAACCCCATCCATAAACAAATTAAACAACCATCGAGACATCACACACCCCTACCGCAAACCTACATTCACTGAGAACCAATCACTTTCCTCTCTTCCTACACGTACACATGCCTTACATCCTCGATAAAAACTTTTCAGTGCTTCTAACAACTTGCCTCCCGCACCATATATTCTTAGTACCATCCACAGAGCATCTCTATCAACTCTACCATATGCCTTCTCCAGATCCATAAATGTTACATACAAATCCATTTGCTTTTCTAAGCATTTCCCACATACATTCCTCAAAGCAAACACCTAATCCACACATCTTCCACCACTTCTTAAACCACACTGCTCTTCCCCAATCTGATGCTCTGTACATACCTTCACCCTCTCAATCAATACCCTCCCATATAATTTCCCAGGAATACTCAACAAACTTATACCTCTGTAATTTGAGCACTCACTCTTATCCCCTTTGCCTTTGTACAATGGCACTATGCAAACATTCCGCCAATCCTCAGGCACCTCACCATGAATCATACATACATTAAATAACCATACCAACCAGTCAACAATACAGTCACCCCCTTTTTTAATAAATTCCACTGCATATATATATATATATATATATATATATATATATATATATATATATATATATATATATATATATATATATATATATATATATATATATATATATATATATATATATATATATATATATATATATATATATATATATCACTCTTGAAGTAGAACCTTCAGACACAATTGAAAATGTGAAGGAAAATAGTGAAATTGGAGAAAAATGTAGCTTAGACATTGAAGCTTATTGATACAGTGGTTAAATTGATGAGAACTGCCATTGACGTTTGTGTAAATAAATTATACATTTCCTTTTTTCCATAGCCAGAGGTTGAACCATTATGTGACATTCTTTTTTTCATTCATTTCAAGCTAGAAGTTTCAGTTTTCTAAATTGTTTCTTACATTTCTCATATGTATATATATGTATGTGTGTGTGTGTGTGTATGTGCGTATGTATGTGTATGTGTGTGTATGTGTATATGTATATATATATGTATATTATCCCTGGGGATAGGGGTGAAAGAATACTTCCCACGTATTCCTCGCGTGTCGTAGAAAGCGACTAGAGGGGACGGGAGCGGGGGGGCCAGAAATCCTCCCCTCCTTGTATTAACTTTCTAAAATGGGAAACAGAAGAAGGAGTCACGCGGGGAGTGCTCATCCTCCTCGAAGGCTCAGACTGGGGTGCCTAAATGTGTGTGGATGTAACCAAGATGTGAAAAAAGGAGAGATAGGTAGTATGTTTGAGGAAAGGAACCTGGATGTTTTGGCTCTGAGTGAAACGAAGCTCAAGGGCAAAGGGGAAGAGTGGTTTGGGAATGTCTGGGGAGTAAAGTCAGGGGTTAGTGAGAGGACAAGAGCAAGGGAAGGAGTAGCAATACTCCTGAAACAGGAAATAAAAAGAGCGTGGTTGAGAGAGCAGAAGAGGGTGTTTTGAAGTGGTTTGGGCACATGGAGAGGATGAGTGAGGAAAGATTGACCAAGAGGATATATGTGTCGGAGGTGGAGGGAACAAGGAGAAGAGGGAGACCAAATTGGAGGTGGAAAGATGGAGTGAAAAAGATTTTGTGTGATCGGGGCCTGAGCATGCAGGAGGGTGAAAGGAGGGCAAGGAATAGAGTGAATTGGAGCGATGTGGTATACCGGGGTTGACGTGCTGTCAGTGGATTGAATCAAGGCATGTGAAGCGTCTGGGGTAAACCATGGAAAGCTGTGTAGGTATGTATATTTGCGTGTGTGGACGTATGTATATACATGTGTATGGGGGGGGTTGGGCCATTTCTTTCGTCTGTTTCCTTGCGCTACCTCGCAAACGCGGGAGACAGCGACAAAGTATAATAAAAAAAAAAAAAAAAAATATATATATATATATATATATATATATATATATATATATATATATATATATATATATATATATATATATATATATATATATCTTTCTTTCATACTATTCGCCATTTCCCGCATTAGCGAGGTAGCGTTGAGAACAGAGGACTGGGCCTTTGAGCGAATATCCTCACCTGGCCCCCGCCTCAGTTGCTCGTGTCGTTTCAGCTGACAATGTTGATAGGCAGACCTGCTCGATATCTTTCACTCTCCTGAAAAACGTGAAAACCTCTCGTGACACACTCATGAACTTCAGTATATTCAGCTTCAAGTTTAACGATCTGGTCAACATCGTAGACTTCGTACATTGGCTACGACTTGACGATGCAAAGTGTGGGAACATGTCAGTGACAAATTGGAGGCGGAAAGTCCAGTTTTCTGTTCGTACCGCCTTGACAAACTTCGTTACAGTATCAATGACGGACATATGCTGTGGCCATTGAGCAACTGCGTGTCTTTAATTCATTGATGTCTTTATGTCATCCAAAGTCTTCTTGAGCCTGTGGAAACAATCATTCAGTTCCTGTGAGTCGAAACATTAAGGTGACATGATAACTCAGAGGAATTGATCAGTCATCAGAAGCTCCGTACAGGGAGATCAGGGTTATCTTCACCCACTGATGTTGTGCATGATCTGGGTTGAGGCAGCCACGATGAATGCATGGCAAGCAAGCATGATGTTCAGTGCTGCATCCAATCGTGGCAACGTACCCATGAACACGGGATCCTTCAGAGGTCCACGCTGTGCATGTCACCATCAGTAGACCGGAGGTCAAATATGACTCAATATCCTACAGTTTCTTGCAATTTACTTGATGAGAAGTGTGAGACAGTCACACAGTTCTAGCATATATGTAAACACCTTCAATTCAGTTTGCTATACATGTTCATGAGGTTGAAAGAAATCATAATTCTGTTCTCTGCGAAATATAGGTTCAACAAATTTTAATTGTCATTGTATAATCTGTGAAAATAATAGTATAATATTTTGGTAAGTCTTTCCTTTGTAATGCCTGTATGTAATGCTATGTAATACTTTACCAGTAATATTCCATTTGCTCTTCTTCATCTCATTTACCTTTCTTCTGACCTCACCCTATTGTCTCCTGTACACCTTCCATCAGCCGTGCTCCTTCCCTGTAGGTTTCGTTCATGCATCACTCATTTTTCTTTCGTTGGCAACATAATTTCTTCATTCCACCACTCACTACCCTCTCTCATACGTGCCTCTCCCACCTTCCACTTGCCACACACTTCACTCATAACTGTAAACAGTTTTCCCAAAATATACACAACTTCTATCCCTCTCTACCCTTGTTTCCCCGTATTCTCACCCTATGTCACTCTTCACTCAATATCTTTTCGTCGATTTCACGTGTTCTTTCATACACATGTCATTTTCTCTTTTCCGTCGACCACTAAGATTTCTTACACTCGCCTCCACGATGAAATGATCAGACATCCCACATCATACCTCTTTCTGCACATTCACATACAACAACCCCTTATTTGCACACCTGTCGGCTAGAACACAGTGTCCATGTGTGTATGGCATACCCGCACTAAATAGACCAACTATCTATTACGTTACTTACAGGTGTCAGGTGCAGCAGACAGGTGCCTGGAAACAGATGAACATTCATCTCTGTGTTAGGTTTGACGGGTTCTGTGTAGATGAACATTCATCTCTGTGTTAGGTTTGACGGGTTCTGTGTACATCTCATACAGTGGGATACCTGGAGCGTGGTTGAGTCAGGTCATTATCACATAACTCACCTGGTATGTGTGTTGGACGTAAGCCTGGCAGCCTGGTTACTTACAGTTGTTGTCCACTTGGGTGAGCCAAATGCCGTTCGTACAGACTTCCCTGGTACAATGCTGCGTGTGTTCGTACAGGATATGACCACTGGGGTGAAGCTGACCTTTGCTCTCACAACCTGGGGGATACAAGGCACCAGTTCGGACTTTGACCTGATATCTTGTGTTTATCATAATGACTCGTCATTAATCATTATTCTTGCAGGTAATATATATATTGTAGACAGTAAAGTGTCGCTGTTTCTTAACTACAATGAAAAGACTCGGTAATGTAACGTGTGGCAACCTTGACCTATAGTGGGTAAATAGCTGTGTAACATAACACTACTCATTACTAGTGATAGCATCCCCCCCCACACCCCTCATGATATGCTCACACCTCACTCCTCACACCCCACCCCTCATGATATACCCACACCTCCTCACTCCTCACTCCCTACCCCTCATGATATGCTCACACCTCACTCCTCACTCCCCACCTCTCATGATATACCCACACCTCCTCACTCCTCACTCCCCACCTCTCATGATATACCCACACCTCCTCACTCCCCACCTCTCATGATATACCCACACCTCCTCACTCCTCACTCCCCACCCCTCATGATATACCCACACCTCCTCACTCCTCACTCCCTACCCCTCATGATATGCTCACACCTCACTCCTCACTCCCCACCTCTCATGATATACCCACACCTCCTCACTCCTCACTCCCCACCTCTCATGATATACCCACACCTCCTCACTCCCCACCTCTCATGATATACCCACACCTCCTCACTCCTCACTCCCCACCTCTCATGATATACCCACACCTCCTCACTCCTCACCTCTTATGATATACTCACACCTCCTCACTCCTCACTCCCCACCTCTCATGATATACTCACACCTCCTCACTCCTCATCTTCCCTCATTCAAGTATTGTCCGCTCCTTCTCACACGTCACATTCTATCCGTCACACTTCACCTGTCATACTCCATCCATCACACTCCATCCGTCACACTTCAACCGTCACAATCCAACCGTCGCTCTTCACCCGTCACACTTCAACCGTCACACTCCAACCGTCACACTTCATCGGTAACATGACATCTGTTGCACTCGAACCGTCACACTTCACCCGTCATTTTCCAACCGTCACACTCCAACCGTCACATTTGACCCGTAACACTCCATCCGTTACATTCCAACCGTCACAATCCATCCGTCATTCTCCAACCATCACATTCCGTCCGCCACTCGCCACCCTTCGCTTCTAACCGTCACTCTTGATCCATCACTGGCTAACCATCCCTCGCTGCTCATCACACTGTGTCCATTACACCTGTCACACACACGCTATAGTGACAGAAGTGACAGGGTCAGGGAGAATGGTTCGGTCAGCAGAGAAGAGGCATTGAAAGCTTTGCGGAAGGTGAAAGCCGGCAAGGCGGCGGGTTTGGATGGTATTGCAGTGGAATTTATTAAAGAAGAGGTTGACTGTGTTGTTGACTGGTTGGTGAGGATATTCAATGTATGTATGACTCATGGTTAAGTGCCTGAGGATTGGCGGAATGCATGCATAGTGCCATTGTACAAAGGCAAAGGGGATAAAGGTGAGTGTTCAATTACAGAGGTATAAGTTTGTTTAGTATTCCTGGGAAATTATATGGGAGGGTATTAATTGAGAGGGTAAAGGCATGTACAGAGCATCAGATTGAAGAAGAGCAGTGTGGCCTCAGAAGTGGTTTGAAGAATCTATGTGAGAGATATTTAGAAAAATAGATGGATTTGTATACAGCATTTATGGATCTGGAGAACCCATATGATAGGGTTGATAGAGATGCTCTGTGGAATGTTTTAAGAGTATATGGTGTGGGAGGTAAGTTGCTAGAAGCAGTGAAAAGTTTTACCAAGGATGTAAGACATGTGTACGAGCAGAAAGAGAGGAGAGGGATTGGTTCCCAGTGGATGTCGGTTTCCGGCAGAGGTGCGTGATGTCTCCATGTTTGTTTAATTTGTTTATGGATGGAGTGATTAGTGAGGTAAATGCAAGAGTTTTGGAAAGAGAGGCAAATAGGCAGCCTGTTGTGGATGAGCGGGCTTGGGAAGTGAGTCAGTTGTTGTTCGCTGATGATACAGCGCTGGTGGCTGATTTGGGTGAGAAATTGCAGAAGTTGGTGACCGAGTTTGGTAAAGTGTGTGAAAGAAGAAAACTGAGAGTAAATGTGAATAAGAGCAAGGTTACTAGGTTCAGTAGGGTTGAGAGACAAGTCAATTGAGATATATGTATTAATGGAGAAAAAATTGAAGGAAGTGAAGTGTTTTAGATATCTGGAAGTGGACTTAGCAGTGGATGGAGCATAGAAGCGCAAGTAAGTCACGAGGTGGGGGAGGGGGCAAAGGTTTCGGCAGCGTTGAAGAATGTGTGGAAGGAGAGAACATTATCTCGGAGAGCAAAAATGGGTATGTTTGAAGGAATAGTGTTTCCAACAATGTTATGTGGTTGCGAGGCATAGGCTACAGATAGAGTTGTACGGAGGAGGGTGGATGTGTTGGAAATGAAATGTTTGAGAACAATATATGGCGTGAAGTGGATTGATTGAGTACGTAAAGAAAGGGTAAGAGAGATGTGTGGTAATAAAAAAGAGTGGTTGAGAGAGCAGAAGGTGTGTTGAATTGGTTTGGACATATGGAGAGAATGAGTGAGGAAAGATTGACAAAGACGATATATGTGTCAGAGGTGGAGGGAACGAGAAATGGGAGACCAAACTGGAGATGGAAGGATGGAGTGAAAAAGATTTTGAGCGATCGGGGCCTGAACATACAAGAGGGTGAAACGCGTGCAAGGAATAGAGTGAATTGGAACGATGTGGTATACCGGGGTCGACTTGCTGTCAATGGACTGAACCAGGGCATGTGAAGCGTCTGAGGTAAACCATGGAAAGGCTTGTAGGGCCTGGATGTGGATAAGGAACTGTGATTTCGGTGCTTTATACATGACAGCTAGAGACTGAGTGTGAACGAATGTGAATTTGTTGTCATTTCCTGGCGCTACCTCGGTGACGGGGATGGGGTGGGGATGCTATTTCTGTGTGGTGGGGGTATTGACAGGAATGGATGAAGGCAAGCAAGTATGAATACGTACAAGTGTACATATGTATGTCTGTGCATGTATATGTTGATATGTATATGTATGCATATGGGAGTGTATGGGCGTTTAAGTATGTATATGTGTATACGAGTGGATGGGTCATTCTTCATCTGTTTCCAGGTGCTGCTTCGCTGACGTAGAAAACAGCGATTAAGTATAAGAAAAAATGTAAGGCATTGGTACGAGCAGGAAGAGAGGAAAGTGACTGGTTCCCAGTGAATGTCGGTTTGCGGCAGTGGTGCGTGATGTCTCCATGGTTGTTTAATTTGCTTATAGATGAGGTTGTTAGGAAAGTGAACGCAAGAGTTTTGGAGAGAAGGGGCAAGTATGCAGTCTGTTGTGGATGAGAGGGTTTAGGAAGTGAGTCAGTTTTTGTTCGCTGATGATACAGCGCTGGTGGCTAACTCGGGTGAGAAACAGCAGAAGCTGGTGACTGAGTTTGGTAAAGTGTGTGAAAGAAGAAAGCTGAGAGTAAAAGTGAATAAGAGCAAAGTTATTAGGTTCAGTAGGGATGAGGGACACGTTAATTGTGAGGTGAGTTTCAATGGAGAAAAACTGGAGGAGGTGAAGTGTTTTAGATATATGGGAGTAAGCTTAGCAGCGGATGAACCATGGAAGCGGAAGTGTCAGATGGTTGGGGAGGGAGCGAAGATTCTGGGAGCGATGAAGAATGTGTGGAAGGCGAGAACGTTATCTCGGAGAGAAAAATGGGTATGTTTGAAGGAATAGTGGTTCCAACAATGTTCTATGGTTGCGAGGCGTGCGGAGGAAGATGGATGTGTTGGAAATGAAATGTTTGAATACAATATGTTGTGTGAGGTGCTTTGATCGAGTAAGTAATGAAAGGGTAAGAGAGATGTTATTCTTTTTTCTTATCATATTTTGTCGCTGTCCTCCGCGTCAGCGAGATAGCGCAATGAAACAGACGAAAGAATGGCCTAACCTACCCACATACACATGTATATACATACACTCCCAAACAAGCACATTTATATATACCTATACATTTCAATGTATACATACATATGCATACATAGACAAACACATATATACACATATACATATTCATACTTGCTGCCTTCAGCCATTTCCGTCGCCACCCCAGCACATATGAAATGGCACCTCGCTCCCCTGGCACGCGCGCGAGGTAGCGCTAGGTAAAGACAACAAAAGCCACATTTGTTCACATTCAGTCTCTAGCCCTCATGCGTAATGCACTGAAACCACAGCTCCCTATCCACATCTAGGCCCCACAAAACTTTCTATGGTTTACCCCAGTCACTTCACATGCCCTGGTACAATCCATTGAGAGCACGTCGATCCCGGTATACCACATCGTTCCAAATCACTCCATTCCTTACACGCCTTTCACCCTCCTGCATGTTCAGGCCCTGATCACTCAAAATCTTTTTCATTCCATCCTTCCACCTCCAATTTGGTCTCCCACTACTCGTTCCCTCCACCTCTGACACATATATCCTCTTTGTCAATCTTTCCTCACTCATTCTCTCCATGTGACCAAACAATTTCAATACACCCTCATCTGCTCTCTCAACCACACTCTTTTTATTACTACACATCTCTCTTACCCTTTCATCACTTACTCGATCAAACCACCTCACACCATAGAGTGTCCTCAAACATCTCATTTCGAACACATCTACCCTCCTCCGCACAAACCTATCTATAGGCCACGCCTAGCAACCATATAACATTGTTGGAACCTCTATACCTGCAAACATACCCATTTTTGCTTTCCGAGATAATGCTCTCGCCTTCCACACAGTCTTCAACTCTCCCAGAACCTTCGCCCCCTACCCCACTCTGTGACTCACTTCTGCTTCCATAGCTCCATCTCTTGCCAAATCCACTCCCAGATATCTAAAACATTTCACTTCCTTCAGTTTTTCTCCATTCACACTTACCTCCCAGTTGACTTATCCCTCAACCCTACTGTACCTAACAACCTTGCTCTTATTCACATTTACTCTCGGATTTCTTCTTTCACTCTGCCAAACTCAGTCACCAGCTTCTGCAGTTTCTCATCCGAATCAGCCACCAGCGCTGTATCATAAGTGAACAACAGCTGACTCACTTACAAAGCCCTCTCATCCACAACAGACTGCAAACTTGCCCCTCTCTCCAAAACTCTTGCATTTACCTCCCATTTACCCCATCCATAAACAAATTAAACAACCATGGATACGTTACCCACCCCTGCCGCAAACCGACATTCACTGGGAACCAATCACTTTCCTCTCTTCCTTCGCGTACACATGCCTTACATCCTCCATAAAAACTTTTCACTGCTTCTAGCAACTTGCCTTCCATGCCATATACACTTAACACCTTCAACAGAGCATCTCTATCAACTCTCATATGCCATCTCCAGATCTATAGATGCTACATACAAATCCATTTGTCTTTCTAAGTATTTCTCACATACATTCTTTACAGCAAACACCTGATAAACACATCCTCTATCACTTCTGAAGCCACACTGCTCTTCTCCAATTTGATGTTCTGTACACGCTTTCACCCTCTCAATTAATACCCTCCCATATAATTTCCTAGGAATACTCAATAAACGTATACCTTTGCGATTTGAACACTGACTTTTATTCCCTTTGCCTTTGTACAATGGCACTATGCATGCATTCCGCCAATACTCAGGTGCTTCACTATGAGCCATACATACACCCTTGTAGTTTGAACACTCACATTCATCCCAGTTGCCTTTGTACAGTGACACTATGCATGCACTCCGCCAATCCTCAGGCACTTCTCCATGGTCCATACATACGCTGAATATCCTTATCAACCAATCAAAAACACAGTCACTCACATTTTTAATGAATTCCGCTGCAATACTATCCAAACCCGCCGCCTTGCCGGCTTTCATCTTCCGCAAAGTTTTCAGTATCTCCTCTCTGTTCATCAAATCATATTCTCTGACCCTAACCCTTCCTACACCATCCCGACCAAAATACCCTATATCTGCCACTCTATCATCAAACACATTTAACAAACCGAAGAAGTACTCACTCCACCTCCTTTCTACTTCATCACCACCTGTTTTCACTTCCTCACTTGCTCCTTTCACCGATGTTCCCATTTGTTCTCCTTGTCTTACGCACGTTATCTACCTCCTTCCAAAACATATTTATTCTCCCTAAAATTTAATGATACTCTCTCACTCAACTCTCATTTGCCCTCTTTTTCAAGTCTTGCACCTTTTCCTTGACCTCTAGCCAGTCATTTGCACTACTTCCCTGCAAATATCGTTCAAACGCCTCTCTTTTCTCTTTCACTAACAATCTTAGTTCTTGAACCCATCATTCACTACCCTTTCTAATCTGCCCACCTCCCACGTTTCTCGTATCACATACATCTTTTCCGCAAGCCATCACTGCTTCCCTAAACACATTTCATTTCTCACCCACTCCACTCACGTCCTTTACTCTAACCTTTTGCCATTCTTTATTCAATATCTCCTGATGCTTCTTCACACAAATCTCTCCAAGCTCACTTACTCCCACCACTCTCTTCTCCCCAGAATTGTCTCTTCTTTTCTGA
This sequence comes from Panulirus ornatus, assembly GCF_036320965.1. Taxonomy (NCBI): domain Eukaryota; kingdom Metazoa; phylum Arthropoda; class Malacostraca; order Decapoda; family Palinuridae; genus Panulirus; species Panulirus ornatus. The sequence continues at coordinate 17,083,328 of NC_092254.1, forward strand.
AAATCTCTACAAATCTTCATCTTCGCCTCCACAAGATAATGATCAGACATACCTCCAGTGGCACCTCTCAGCACATTAACATCCAAAAGTCTCTATTTCTCGCGCCTATCAATTAGCACATAATCCAATAACGCTATCTGACCATCTCTCCTACTCACATACGCATACTTATATATATCTCTCTTTTTAAACCAGGTATTCCCAATCACCAGTCCTTTTTAGCAACCAAATCCACAAGTTCTTCACCATTTCCATTTACAACACTCAACACCCCATGTACGCCAATTATACCCTCAACTGCTACATTAATCACCTTTGCATTCAAATCACCCATCAATATAACCCGATCTCGTGCATCAAAACTGCTAATACACTCACTGAACTGCCCCCCAAAGACATGCCTCTCATGATCTTTCTTCTCATGCCCAGGTGCATAAGCAACAATAATCACCTATCTCTTTCTCCACACATTATTCGTTGCTCTCAGAACCTTCGCCCCCTCCCCCACCCTGTGACTCACCTCCACTTCCATGGTTCCATTCGTTGCAAAGTTCACACCCAGATATACTCCCACAACTCCTGCCTCAGGTGTAGTGCCACTCCTTCCTTACCTCTTGTCCTCTAACCAACCCTTGACTTTACTCCCTAGACATTCCCAAACCACTCTTCCCCTTTACCCTTGAGTTTCAGCGAGGTAGCGCCAGGAAAACAGATGTAAAAGGCCACATTCGTTCACACTCAGTCTGTAGCTGCCATGTATAATTCACCAAAACCACAGCTTCCTATCCACATCTAGGCCCAACAGACCTTTTCATTGTTTACCCCAGACGTTTCACACGCCCTGGTTCAGTCCCTTGACAGCAGGTCGTCCCCGGTATACCACATTGTTCCAATTTACTCTTTTCCTTCCACGTCTCTCACCCTCCTGTTTGTTCAGGCCCTAATCGCTCAAAATCTTTTTCACTCCATCCTTCCACCTCCAATTTGGGCTCCTACTTCTCGTTCCCTCCACCTCTGACACATATATCCTCTTTGTCAATCCCTCCTCATTCATTTTCTCCATGAGACCAAACCATTTCAATACTCCCTCTTCTGTTCTCTCAACCACACTCTTTTTACATCAACGCATATCTTACCCTTTCATTACTTACTCGATCAAACCACTTCACACTACATACATATTTTCCTCAATCTTTTCATTTCTAACACTTCCACCCTCCTCTGTACAACCTTATCTATAGCTCACGCCTCGAAACCATATGATGTTGTTGGATCTAGTATTCCTTCAAACATATCCATTCTTGCTTTCCGATATAGCGTTCTCTCCCTCCACACATTCTTCATCGCTCCCTGAAGATTCGCCCCCTCCTCCACCCTGTGACTCATTTCCACTTCCATGGTTCCATTCGTTGAAAAGTCCACACCCAGATATATAAAACACTTCACTTCCCTCAATTTTTCTCCATTCAAACTTACATTCCAACTAACTTGTCCCTCAACCCTGCTATACCTAATAACCTTGCTCTTATTCACATGTACTCTCAACTTTCTCCTTTCATACACTTTTCCAAACTCAGTCACTAACTTCTGCAGTTTCTTACTCGAATCAGCCATCAGTGCTGTACCATCGGTGAACAACAACTGACTCACTTCCCAAGCCCTCTCATCCCCAACAGACTGCATACTCGCCCCTCTCTAAAACTCTTGCATTCATCTCCCTAACAACCCCATCCATAAACAAATTAAACAACCGTGGACACATCAAGCACCCCTGCCGCGAACCGACCTTCATTGGCAACTAATCACTCTCCCTTCTTTTTACTTGTACACATGCCTTACTTCTTTGTTAAACGAATTTCACTTCATTTAGCTACTTACCTCCCACGCCATATACTACTAAGGCCTTCTACAAAACATCTCTATTAACTCTATCATATGCCTTCTCCGGATCCATAAATTCCACATAGAAATCAATCTGTTTTTCTAAGTATTTCTCACATACATTTTTCAAAGCAAACACCTGATGTACGCATCCTCTACCTCTTCTGAAACCACACTGCTCTTCCCCAGCCTGATGCCTTCACTCTCCCAATCAATACCCTCCCATACAATTTCCCAAGAATATTCTGTAATTTGAACACTCATCCTTTACCCCCTTTGCCTTTGTACAATGGCACTATGCATGCATTCCGCCAATCCTCAGGCACTTCACCATGAGCCATACGTACACTGAATATCCTCACCAAGCAGTCAACAACCCTGTCACCCCCTTTGTGATAAATCCACAGCAGTACCATCCAAACCCGCCGCCTTGCCGGCTTTCATCTTTCGCAAAGCTTTCACTACCTCTTCTCTCTTAAGGAAACCATTCTCCCTGACCCTCGCACTTCGCGCACCACCCTGACCAAACCACCCTACCTCCACCACTCTATCATCACATTTTACAAGTCTTTAGATTACTTACTTCATCTTACTCCATACTATCTGTTATCAGTTCCCCCCTTTGCCCCTGTCACCAATGTTCCCATTTGTTCTCTTCTGTCTCGCACGTTATTTCCCTCCTCGTAAAACATCATTTTATTCTCCCTAAAGTTGAAGGTATGGGTTAATTGTACCACAGTGATCTCCGTAAGAGGAAAGGTGAACATATGGGTTTGGCGATTGTTATCTTAGATATACAGGCTTGTCTATATATATAGGCTTGTTATCCTAGAAATGCAGGCTTTTTATCCTAAATATACAGGTTTGTTATCCTAGATATACAGGCTTATTATCCTAGATATACAGGCTTCTTTTCCTAAATATACAGGCATATTATCCTAGATATACAGGCTTGTTATCCTAGATATACAGGCCTATTATCCTAGATATACAGGCTTGTTATCCTAGATATACAGGCTTATTATCCTAAATATACAGGCTTCTCATCCTAGACATACAGGCTTATTATCCTAGATATACAGGCTTATTATCCTAGATATACAGGCTTATTATCCTAGATAAACAGGCTTGTTATCGTAGATATACAGGCTTGTTTCCTAGATATACAGGCTTTTTATCCTAGATATACAGGCTTGTTATCATAGATAAACAGGCTTGTTATCCTAGATATACAGGCTTGTTATCCTAGATATACAGGCTTCTTATCCTAGATATACAGGCATGTAATCCGAGATACAGGCTTGTTATCGTATATATACAGGCTTGTTATCCTAGATATACGGGTTTATTATCTTAGATATACAGGCTTGTTATCCTAGATATACAGGCTTGTTATCCTAGATATACAAGCTCGTTATCCTATACATACAGGCTTCTTATCCTAGATATACAGGCTTCTTATCCGAGATATACAGGCTTGTTATCCTAGATATACAGGCTTATTATCCTAGACATACAGGCTTGTTATCGTAGATATACAGGCTTCTTATCCTAGATATACAGGCTTGTTATCGTAGATATACAGGCTTGTTATCCTAGATATACAGGCTTGTTATCCTAGACATACAGGCTTGTTATCGTAGATATACAGGCTTCTTATCCTAGATATACAGGCTTGTTATCGTAGATATACAGGCTTCTTATCCTAGATATACAGGCTTCTTATCCTAGATATACAGGCTTCTTATCCTAGATATACAGGCTTCTTATCCCAGATAAACAGGCTTGTTATCGTAGATATACAGGCTTCTTATCCGAGATATACAGGCTTGTTATCCTAGATATACAGGCTTATTATCCTAGACATACAGGCTTGTTATCGTAGATATACAGGCTTCTTATCCTAGATATACAGGCTTGTTATCGTAGATATACAGGCTTGTTATCGTAGATATACAGGCTTCTTATCCTAGATATACAGGCTTGTTATCCTAGATAAACAGGCTCGTTATCGTAGATACATCGGCTTGTTATCCTAGATATACAGGCTTATTATCCTAGATATACAGGCTTATTATCCTAGATATACCGGCTTGTTATCCTAGATATACAGGCTTGTTATCCTAGATAAACAGGCTTCTTATCGTAGATATACAGGCTTGTTTTACTAGATATACAGGCTTCTTATCCTAGATATACAGGCTTCTTATCCTAGATAAACAGGCTTGTTATCGTAGATATACAGGCTTGTTATCCTAGATATACAGGCTTTTTATCCTAGATATACAGGCTTGTTATCCTAGATAAACAGGCTTGTTATCGTATATATAAAGGCTTTTTATCCTAGATATACGGGCTCATTATCCTAGATATACAGGCTTGTTATCCTAGATATACAGGCTTCTTATCCTAGATATACAGGCTTCTTATCCTAAATATACAGGCTTGTTATCCAGATAAACAGGCTTGTTATCGTAGATATACAGGCTTCTTATCCTAGATAAACAGGCTTGTTATGCTAGATATACAGGATTATTATCCTAGAAATACAGGCTTGTTATCCTAGATATACAGGCTTCTTTTCCTAGGTATACAGGCTCATTATCCTAGATAAATAGGCTCCTTATCGTAGATATACAGGCTTGTTATCGTAGATATACAGGCTTATTATCCTAGATATACAGGCATATTATCCTAGATATACAGGCTTGTTATCCTAGATATACAGGCTTCTTTTCCTAGATATACAGGCTCATTATCCTAGATAAATAGGCTCCTTATCGTAGATATACAGGCTTGTTATCGTAGATATACAGGCTTATTATCCTAGATATACAGGCATATTATCCTAGATATACAGGCTTGTTATCCTAGGTATACAGGCTTGTTATCCTAGATAAACAGGCTTGTTATCGTAGATATACAGGCTTGTTTTCCTAGATATACAGGCTTCTTATCCTAGATATACAGGCTTGTTATCCTAGATAAACAGGGTTGTTATCGTAGATATACAGGCTTGTTATCCTAGATAAACAGGGTTGTTATCGTAGATATACAGGCTTGTTATCCAAGACAAACAGGCTTGTTATCGTAGATATACAGGCTTGTTATCCTAGATATGCAGGCTTCTTATCCTAGATATACAGGCTTGTTATCCTAGATATACAGGCTTGTTATCCTAGATATACAGGCTTGTTATCCTAGATAAACAGGCTTGTTATCCTAGATATACAGGCTTGTTATCCTAGATATACAGGCTTGTTATCCTAGATAAACAGGCTTGTTATCGTAGATATACAGGCTTGTTATCCTAGATATACAGGCTTGTTATCCTAGATATACAGGCTTCTTATCCTAGATATACAGGCTTGTTATCGTAGATATACAGGCTTCTTATCCTAGATATACAGGCTTGTTATCCTACTAGGTATACAGGCTTGTTATCCTAGATATACAGGCTTGTTATCCTAGATATACAGGCTTCTTATCCTAGATATACAGGCTTGCTATCCTAGATAAACAGGCTTGTTATCGTAGATATACAGGCTTGTTATCCTAGATATACAGGCTTATTATCCTAGATATACAGGCTTGTTATCCTAGATAAACACGCTTGTTATCGTAGATATACAGGCTTGTTATCTTAGATATACAGGCTTGTTATCGTAGATATACAGGCTTGTTATCCTAGATATACAGGCTTATTATCCTAGATATACAGGCTTGTTATCCTAGATAAACACGCTTGTTATCGTAGATATACAGGCTTGTTATCCTAGATATACAGGCTTGTTATCGTAGATATACAGGCTTATTATCGTAGATAAACATACTTATTATCGTAGATAAACTAGCTTGTTATAGTAGATAAACAGGCTAATTATAGTAGAAAAACAGGATTATTATAATAGATGAACAGACTTACCATCGTAGATAAACAGACGAGTTACTGTAGATAAACAGGGTTATTATCGTTGGTAAACAAGCTTGTTATTGATAATTGATCATTTTAAGACGAGAGAGACATTTAGAGAACAATTTGCGTAGTTACTCCAGCCTTGGTGGGTCAATAGGGTCACTATTAACAAACATCAACTTAAACACAAAAGCTTATGACATGTTAACCATTGATGTAATAATGTGCGTAACTATCGTAAATTGTCATAGCATTTTCAACATTTTTCTTGGCTCGCAGAAGTTTGAAAGAGATTTCGCTGGACTGATGGTTACAGAAGACATTGAATATAACTTTTTGGTCTTAAATTTCATATCAATATGATTTATCTGAAATGCCGCCTGCAAGATACAGGCTTTACACATGTGACCATAGAAAATGTAAGCAAATGTTCCCAAAAACCATTCTAGTAAATTTCTAACTCTCACGCATCATGTGTCACGTACACGCTCTCACCAAAGGGTCATATATATACTTCAAAGTGTATGGGACAGAGAAGTGCCTGTAAACCCCTCATGTGTAAGGACACTTGGTATATCATAACCTGGAGTAAAATAAATCACCAGCCAAACCGAATGATATGTACAATGGCAAATGTTCATGATCCCCCAAAAGGATGAGCAGAGAGAAAACGTGAGGCGTGACATGAGCAGAGAGAAAACGTGAGGCGTGACATGAGCAGAGAGAGAAAACGTGAGGCGTGACATGAGCAGAGAGAAAACGTGAGGCGTGACATGAGCAGAGAGAAAACGTGAGGCGTGACATGAGCAGAGAGAAAAACGTGAGGCGTGACATGAGCAGAGAGAAAACGTGAGGCGTGACATGAGCAGAGAGAGAAAACGTGAGGTGTGACATGAGCAGAGAGAAAACGTGAGGCGTGACATGAGCAGAGAGAAAACGTGAGGCGTGACATGAGTAGAGAGAAAACGTGAGGCGTGACATGAGTAGAGAGAAAACGTGAGGCGTGACATGAGCAGAGAGAAAACGTGAGGCGTGACATGAGCAGAGAGAGAAAACGTGAGGCGTGATATGAGCAGAGAGAAAACGTGAGGCGTGACATGAGCAGAGAGAGAAAACGTGAGGCGTGATATGAGCAGAGAGAAAACGTGAGGCGTGACATGAGCTGAGAGAGAAAACGTGAGGCGTGACATGAGCAGAGAGAAAACGTGAGGAGTGACATGAGCAGAGAGAGAAAACGTGAGGCGTGACATGAGCAGAGAGAAAACGTGAGGCGTGACATGCATGAGAGCAGGAGTCAACACGTTGTGGGTTCTCACCTTGGCAGATGCTGATGCGACACACGTCAGTTTAATGCACTTGTCCGCCAACAGCACGATCGTCTCGCCGCTCATATACCACTTGTCATTATACAAACATTCTAAAAAAAACGGAAAAAAAATCTTCGTTACATTCTACTTACAGAGCAAACACTTTGTGAGCAAACACTTTGTGAGCGAACACTTTGTGAGCAAACAATTTGTGAACAAACACTTTGTGAGCAAACACTTTGTGAGCGAACAATTTGTGAACAAACACTTTGTGAGTAAACACTTTGTTTACAGGTTAAAGACGTAATGTAAGGTCACATCTGAAATTCCTTCAACATATTCATATCCTCAGTAGCACTCGCGAACTGGGATCTAACTTGTACTTCATAGTAAGAATGACGTAAGAGTTTGTCTTTAATGTAAGTTCGTCTTGAATTCTACCAGCCAATACAGTACAGTAAAGTTGCTCTGGTGGTCTGGTGTCAACCTCAGCTGTGTACAGCAGTCTGGTGTCAACCTCAGCTGTGTGCAGCAGTCTGGTGTCAAACTCAGCTGTGTGCAGCAGTCTGGGGTCAACCACCAGCCGTGTGCGGCAGTCTGGTGTCAACCTCAGCTGTGTGCAGCAGTCTGGTGTCAACCTCAGCTGTGTGCAGCAGTCTGGGTCAACCACCAGCCGTGTGCGGCAGTCTGGTGTAAACCTCAGGTGTGTACGGCAGTCTGGTGTCAACCTCAGCTGTGTGCGGCAGTCTGGTGTCAACCACCAGCCGTGTGCAGCAGTCTGGTGCCAACCTCAGCTATGTGCAGCAGTCTGATGTAAACCTCAGGTGTGTACGGCAGTCTGGTCTCAACCTCAATGGTGTGCAGCAGTCTGGTAACAACCTCAGTGGTGGGCAACAGTCTAGTGTCAACCTCAGCTGTGTGCAGCAGTCTGGTGTCAGCCTAAGCAGTGTGCAGCAGTCTAGTGTCAAACTCAGCTGTGTGCAGCTGTCTAGTGTCAACCTCAACTGTGTGCAACAGTCTGATGTCTTCCTCAGCTGTTTGCAGCAGTCTGGTGTCAATCCCAGCTGTATGCAACAATCTGGTGTCAACCTCAACTGTGTGCAGCACTCTAGTGTCAACCTCAGATGTGTGCAGCAGGTTGGTGTCAACCTCACATGTGTGCAGCAGTCTGGTGTCAACCTCAGCTGTGTGCTGCAGTCTGGTGTTAACCTCAGCTGTGTGCTGCAGTCTGGTGTCAACCTCAACTGTGTGCAGCAGTCTGGTGCCAACTTCAGCGGTGTGCGGCAGTCTGGTGTAAACCTGACCTGCGTGCAACAGTCTGGTGTCAACCTCAGTGGTGTGCAGCAGTCTGGTGTTAGCCACAGTGGTGTGCAACACTCTGGTGTCAACCTCAGCTATGTGCAGCAGTCTGGTGTTAGCCACAGTGGTGTGCAACACTCTGGTGTCAACCTCAGCTATGTGCAGCAGTCTGGTGTAAACCTCAGGTATGTGCGGCAGTCTGGTGTCAACCTCAATGGTGTGCAGCAGTCTGGTAACAACCTCAGTGGAGTGCAAAAGTCTAGCGTCAACCTCAGCTGTGTGCAGCAGTCTGGTGTCAACCTAAGCTGTGTGCAGCAGTCTAGTGTCAACTTCAGCTATGTGCAGCAGTTTAGTATGAACCTCAACTGTGTGCAACAGTCTAGTGTCAACCTCAGCTGTGTGCAGCAGTCTGGTGTCAACCCCAGCTGTGTGCAGCAGTCTAGTGTCATCCTCAGCTGTGTGCAGCAGTTTAGTGTCAACTCAACTATGTGCAACAGTCTGGTGTCAACCTCAGCTGTTTGCAGCAGTCTCGTGTCAACCTCAGCTGGTGCAGCACTCTGGTGTCAACCTAAGCTGTATGCAACAGTCTGGTGTCAACCTCAGTGGTGTGCAGCAGTCTGGTGTCAGTCAAAGTGGTGTGCAACAGTCTGGTGTCAACCTCAGCTATGTGTAGCAGTCTGGTGTAAACCTCAGGTGTGTGCGGCAGTCTGGTGTCAACCTCAATGGTGTGCAGCAGTCTGGTAACAAACTCAGTGGTGTGCAAAAGTCTAGCGTCAACCTCAGCTGTGTGCAGCAGTCTGGTGTCAACCGAAGCTGTGTGCAGCAGTCTAGTGTCAACCTCAGCTATGTGCAGCAGTTTAGTATGAACCTCAACTGTGTGCAACAGTCTGGTGTCAACCTCAGCTGTTTGCAGCAGTCTGGTGTCAACCCCAGCTGTGTGCAACAGTCTGGTGTCAACCTCAGATGTGTGAATCAGTCTGGTGTCAACCTCACCTGTGTGCAGCAGTCTGGTGTCATCCTCAGCTGTGTGCAGCAATCTGGTGTCAACCTGACCTGCGTGCAACAGTCTGGTGTCAACCGCAGCTGTGTGCAGCAGTCTGGTGCCAACCACCAGCCATGTGCAGCAGTCTGGTGTCAACTTCAACTGTGTGCAGCAGTCTGGTGCCAACTTCAGCGGTGTGCAGCAGTCTGGTGTCAACCTGACCTGCGTGCAACAGTCTGGTGTCACCCGCAGCTGTGTGCAGAAGTCTTGTGTAAGCCAGAGTGGTGTGCAACAGTCTGGTGTCAACCTCAGCTATGTGCAGCAGTCTGGTGTAAACCTCAGGTGTGTACGGCAGTCTGGTGTCAACCTCAATGGTGTGCAGCAGTCTGGTAACAACCTCAGTGGTGGGCAACAGTCTAGTGTTAACCTCAGCTGTGTGCAGCAGTCTGGTGTCAACCTAAGCAGTGTGCAGCAGTCTAGTGTCAACCTCAGATGTGTGCAGCAGTCTAGTGTCAACCTCAGATGTGTGCAGCTGTCTCGTTTCAACCTCAACTGTGTGCAACAGTCTGGTGTCTTCCTCAGCTGTTTGCAGCAGTCTCGTGTCAACCCCAGCTGTATGCAACAATCTGGTGTCAACCTCAATGGTGTGCAGCAGTCTGGTAACAAACTCAGTGGTGTGCAGCAGTCTAGTTTCAACCTCAGCTGTGTGCAGCAGTCTGGTGTCAACCTAAGCTGTGTGCAGCAGTCTAGTGTCAACCTCAGCTATGTGCAGCAGTTTATTGTCAATCTCAACTGTGTGCAACAATCTGGTGTCAACCTCAGCTGTGTGCAGCAGTCTGGTGTAAACCCCAGCTGTGTGCAACAGTCTGGTGTCAACCTCAGATGTGTGAATCAGTCTGGTGTCAACCTCACCTGTGTGCAGCAGTCTGGTGTCATCCTCAGCTGTGTGCAGCAATCTGGTGTCAACCTGACCTGCGTGCAACAGTCTGGTGTCAACCGCAGCTGTGTGCAGCAGTCTGGTGCCAACCACCAGCCATGTGCAGCAGTCTGGTGTCAACTTCAACTGTGTGCAGCAGTCTGGTGCCAACTTCAGCGGTGTGCAGCAGTCTGGTGTCAACCTGACCTGCGTGCAACAGTCTGGTGTCACCCGCAGCTGTGTGCAGAAGTCTTGTGTAAGCCAGAGTGGTGTGCAACAGTCTGGTGTCAACCTCAGCTATGTGCAGCAGTCTGGTGTAAACCTCAGGTGTGTACGGCAGTCTGGTGTCAACCTCAATGGTGTGCAGCAGTCTGGTAACAACCTCAGTGGTGGGCAACAGTCTAGTGTTAACCTCAGCTGTGTGCAGCAGTCTGGTGTCAACCTAAGCAGTGTGCAGCAGTCTAGTGTCAACCTCAGATGTGTGCAGCAGTCTAGTGTCAACCTCAGATGTGTGCAGCTGTCTCGTTTCAACCTCAACTGTGTGCAACAGTCTGGTGTCTTCCTCAGCTGTTTGCAGCAGTCTCGTGTCAACCCCAGCTGTATGCAACAATCTGGTGTCAACCTCAATGGTGTGCAGCAGTCTGGTAACAAACTCAGTGGTGTGCAGCAGTCTAGTTTCAACCTCAGCTGTGTGCAGCAGTCTGGTGTCAACCTAAGCTGTGTGCAGCAGTCTAGTGTCAACCTCAGCTATGTGCAGCAGTTTATTGTCAATCTCAACTGTGTGCAACAGTCTGGTGTCAACCTCAGCTGTGTGCAGCAGTCTGGTGTAAACCTCAGGTGTGTGCAACAGTCTGGTGTCAACCTCAGTGGTTTGCAACAGTCTGGTGTCACCCACAGTAGTGTGCAAAAGTCTGGTGTCAACCTCAGCTATGTGCAGCAGTCTGGTGTAAACCTCAGGTGTGTGCGGCAGTCTGGTGTCAACCTCAATGGTGTGCAGCAGTCTGGTGACAAACCCAGCGGTGTGCAACAGTCTAGTGTCAACCTCAGCTGTGTGCAGCAGTCTGGTGTCAACCTAAGATGTATGCAGCAGTCTAGTGTCAACCTCAACTATGTGCAGCAGTTTATTGTCAGCTTCAACTGTGTGCAACAGTCTGGTGTCGACGTCAGCTGTTTGCAGCAGTCTCGTGTCAAACCAAGCTGTGTGCAACTGTCTGGTGTCAACCTCACCTGTGTGCAGCAGTCTGGTGTCAACCTCACATGTGTGCAACAGTTTGGTTTCATCCTCAGCTGCGTACAGCAGTCTGGTGTCAACCTCAGCGGTGTGCGGCAGTCTGGTGTTAACCTCAGCTGTGTGCAGCGGTCTGCTGTCAATCACCAGCCGTGTGCAGCAGTGTTCAGCAATCTTGTGTCAAACCTAGGTGTGTGCATCAGTCTGGTGTTAACCTCAGGTGTTTGCAGCAGTCTGGTGTCAACCCCAGCTGTCTGCAGCTGTCTGATGTTAACCTCAGCTGTCTGCAGCATTCTTTTGTCAACCTCAACTGTGTGCAGCCGTTTGGTGTCAACCCCAGGTGTGTGCAGGTAGTCTGGTGTCAACCTTAGGTGTGTGCAGCAGTCTGGTGTCAGCATCAGCTGTGTGCAGTAGTCTGGTGTCAATCTAGACTGTGTACAACAGTCTGGTGTCAACCTCAGCTGTGAGCAACAGTTTGGTGTCAGCTTCAGCAGTGTGCAGCAGTCAGGTGTCAACCTCAGGCTGTGTACAGCAGTCTGGTGTCAACCTCAGCTGTGTGCAGCAGTCTAGTGTCAACCTCAGCTTTGTGCAGCAGTCTGGTGTCAACTTCAGCGGTGTGCAGCAGTCTAGTGTCAACTTCAGCTGTGTGCAGGAGTCTAGTGTTAACCTTAGGGTGTGCAACGGTCTGGTGACAACCTCAGCTGTATGCAGCAGTCTGGCATCAACCTCAGCTGTATGCAGCAGTCTTGTGTCAACCTCAGTGGTGCGCAACTGTCTTGTGTCAACCTCAGCTGTGTGCAGCAGTCTGGTGTCAACCTCAGCTGTGTGCAGCAGTCTGGTGTCAACCTCATCTGTGAGCACCAGTCTGGTGTCATCCTCAGCTGTGTGCAGCAGTCTGGTGTCAACCTCTGTGGTGTGCAACAGTCCTTGTTTCAACCCTAGCTGTATGAACCAGTCAGTTGTCAACCTCAGCTGTGTGCAGCAGTCTAGTGTCAACCTCAGCTTTGCGCAGCAGTCTGGTGTCGACCTTAGCTGTGTGCAGCAGTCTGGTGTCAACCTCAGCTTTGCGCAGCAGTCTGGTGTCAACCTCTGGTGTGTGCAGCAGTCTGATGTTAACATCAGCAGTGTTTAATGGATTGGTGTCAGCTTCTTCTGTGTGCAGCAGTTTGGTGTCAGCCTCAGCTGTGCGCAGCAGTCTATTGTCAACCTCAGTTGTGTGAAGCAGTCTGGTAACAACCTCAGTGGTGTGCGGCAGTCTGGTGTCAACCTCAGCTGTGTGCAACAGTCTGATGTCAACCTCAGTGGTGTGAAACTAATTGGTGTCATCCTTAGCTGTGTGTAGGAGTCTAGTGTCAACCTCATCTGTGTGTAGCAGTCTGGTGTCAAACTCAGCTGTGGTGTCTACTTAAGCTGAGTGGAAAAGTTTGATGTCAACCTCAGCTGTGTGCAGCAATCTGGTGTCAACCTCAGCGGTGTGCAATACTCTGGTGTCAACCTCACTAGTGTGAAACAATCTGGTGTCAACCTCAGCTGTGGGCAGTAGTCTGGTGTGAACCTCAGATGTGTGCAGCATTCTGGTGTCAACCCGAGGTTTGTGCAGGAGTCTGGTGTCAACCTCAGCTTTGTGCAAAAGTTTGGTGTCAACTTCAATTGTGTGCAGCAGTCTGGTGTCATCCTCATCTGTGTGCAGCAGTCTAGTGTCAATATCTACTGTGTGCAGCAGTCTGGTGTCAACCTCTGAGGTGTGCAAGAGTCTGATGTCAACCTCAGCTGTCTGCAGCAGTCTGGTGTCAACCTCGGCTGTGTACAGCAGTCTGGTGTCAACCTCAGCTGTGTGCAGCAGTCTAGTGTCAACCTCAGCTTTGTGCAGCAGTCTGGTGTCAACTTCAGCGGTGTGCAGCAGTCTAGTGTCAACTTCAGCTGTGTGCAGGGGTCTAGTGTTAACCTTAGTGGTGTGCAACGGTCTGGTGACAACCTCAGCTGTATGCAGCAGTCTGGCATCAATCTCAGCTGTGTGCAGCAGTCTGGTGTCAACCTCAGCTGTGTGAAGCAGTCTGGTAACAGCCTCAGTGTGTGTAGCAGTTTGGAGTCAACCTCAGCGGTGTGCAACAGTCTTGTTTCAACCTCGGTGGTGTGAAATGAACTAGTGTCATCCTCAGCTGTGTGCAGCAGTCTGGTGTGAACCTCAGCTGTATGCAAAAGTTTGGTGTCAACCTCAGAGCTGTGTGTAGCAGTCTGGTGTCAACCTCAGCTGTGTGAAGCAGTCTGGTAACAACCTCAGTGGTGTGCGGCAGTCTGGTGTCAACATCAGCGCTATGTCAACAGTCTGGTGTCAACCTCAGTGGTGTGAAACAGACTGGTGTCATCCTCAGCTGTGTGCAGCAGTCTGGTGTCAACCTCATCTGTGTGCAGCAGTCTGGTGTCAACCTTAGCTGAGTTTAAAAGCCTGGTGTCAATCTCAGCTGTGTGCAGCAGTCTGGTGTCAACCTCAGCTATGTGTAGCAGTCTGGTGTCAAACTCTGGTGTGTGCAGGAGTCTAGAGTCAACCTCAGTTGTGTTTAATGTTCTGGTGTCAACTTCATTTGTGTGCAGTTGTCTGGTGTCAACCTCAGCTATGTGCAACTGTTTGGTGTCAAACTTAGCTGTGTGCAAGCAGTCTGGTAAGAACCACAGTGGCGTGCGGCAGTCTGGTGTCAACCTCAGCGGTGTGCTACAGTCTGGTGTCAACCTCACTAGTGTGGAACAATCTGTTGTCAACCTCATCTGTGTGCAGTAGTCTGATGTCAACCTCAGGTGTTTGCAGCAGTCTGGTGTCAACCCGAAGTGTGTGCAGCAGTCAGGTAACAATCTCAGTAGTGTGCGGCAGTCTGATGTCAACCTTCGCAGTGTGCACAGTCTGGTGTTAATCTCACTGGTGTGAAACAATCTAGTGTCAACCTCAGCTGTGTGCAGTAGTCTGATTTCAACCTCAGGTGTGTGCAATAGCCTGGTGTCAACCCGAGGAGTGTGCAGCAGTCTGGTGTCAGCCTCAGCTGTGTGCAGCAGTATGGTGTCAACCTCAGCTGTGTGCAGCAGTCTGGTGTCAACATCTGCTGTTTGCAGCAGTTTTGTGTCAACCACAGCTGTGTGCAGCAGTCTAGTGTCAACATCAGCAGTGTGCAGCAGCGTAGTGTCAACCTCTGGTGTGTGCAGCAGTCTGATGTCAACCTCAGCTGTGTTTAATGGTCTGGTGTCAACTTTAGCTGTGTGCAGCAGTCTGGTGTCAGCATCAACTCTGTGCAGCAGGCTGGTAACAACCTCAGTGTTGTGTGGCAGTCTGGTGTCAACCTCAGCGGTGTGCAACAGTCTAGTGTCAACCTCAGTTGTGTGAAACAAGCTGGTGTCATCCTCAGCTGTGTGCAGCAGTCTGGTGTTAACCTCATCTGTTTGTAGCAGTCTGATGTCAACCTTAGCTGTGTGCAAAAGTCTTGTGTCAACCTCTACTGTTTGCAGCAGTCTGGCGACAATCTCAGCTGTGTTTGATAGCCTGGTGTCAACTTCAGCTGTGTGCAGCAGTTTGGTGTCAACCTCAGCTGTGTGCAGAAATCTAGTGTCAACCTCAGCTGTGTGCAGCAGTGTAGCGTCAACCTTAGATGTGTGCGGCAGTCTGATGTCAACCTCAGCTGTTTGTAGCAGTCTGGTGTCAGCCTCAGCTGAGTACAGCAGTCTAGAGTCAACATCAGCTGTGTGCAACAGTCTGTTGTCAACTTCAGCTGTGTGTAGCTAACTGGTGTCAACCTCAGTGGTGTGCAACAGTCTAGTGTCAACCTCAGTAATGTTCGTCAGCCTTGTGGAAATCTTAGCTGTGTGCAGCAGTCTGGTGTCAACGTCAGCTGTGTGCAGCAGTCTGGTGTCAATATCAGATGTGTGCGGCAGTCTGGTGCAAATCTTAGCGGTGTGCGGCAGTCTGGTGTCAAGTTTAGCTGTGTGCAACACTCTGGTGTCAACCTCAGCTGTGTGCAGCAGTCTGGTGTTAACCTCAGTGCTGTACAACTTTCTGGCATCAACCTCAGCTGTGGGCAGCAGTCTGGTGTAAGCCTCAAGTGTGTGCAACAGTCTGGTGTCAACGTCAGTGGTTTGCAACAGTCTAGTATCAAGCTCAGCTGTGTGCAGTAGTCTGGTGTCAACCTCAGTGTGGTGCAACAGTCTGGTTTCAACTTCAGCTGTTTGCAGTAGTTTGGTGTCAATCTCAGCTGTGTGTAGCTGCCTGATGTCAACCTCAGCTGTTTGCAGCAGCGTGCTGTCAACCTCAGGTGTGTGGAACAGTCTGCTGTCAATCTCAGCAGTGTGCAGCACTCCGGTGTCAACCTCAGCTGTGTGGAACAGTCTGGTGTCAACCTCAGCGGTGTGCAGCAGTCTGGCTTCAACCTCAACTGTGTGCAGCAATCTGGTGTCAATATCAGCTGTGTGCAGCAGTCCGGTGTCAACCTGAGGTGTTTGCAGCAGTCTGGTGTCAACCTCAGCCGTGTTCAGGAGTCTGGTGTCAACCTTAGCCGTGTGCAACAGTCTGGTGTCAGCCTCAGTGTTGTGGAATGGTCTGGTGTCAACCTCAGCTGTGTACAGCAGTCTGGTGTCAACCTCAGCGGTGTGCGGCAGTTTAGTGTCAGCCTCAGCTGTGTGCAACACTCTGGTTTCAACTTCAGCTGTTTGCAGTAGTCTGGTGTCAATCTCAGGTGTGTGTAGCTGTCTGGTGTCAACCTCATCTGTTTGCAGCAGTCTGGTGTCAACCTCAGCTGTGTGCAGCAGTCTGGTGTCAATTTTAGTGGTGTGCAACTGTTTGGTGTCAACCTCAGTGGTGTGCAACAGTCTGGTGTCAACCTCAGTAGTGTGCAACAGTCTGCTGTCAACCTCAGCTGCTTGTAGCACTCTGGTTTTAATCTTAGCTTTTTGCAGCAGTCTGGTTTCAACCTCCGTGGTATGCAGCAATCTGGCGTCAACCTCAGCTGTCTGCAGCAGTCTGGTGTCAACCTCAGCTGTGTGCAGCAGTCTGGTGTCAATCTCTGCTGTGTGCAGCATTCTGGTGTCAACCTACGCTGTGTGCAACAGTATGGTGTCAACCTCAGCTGTATGCATCATTCTAATGTCAACCTCAGGTGAGTGACAACAGTCTGGTGTTAACGTCAGTTGTGTGGAGCAGTTTCTTGTGAACCTCAGTGGTGTGTAGCAATCTGGTGTCAAACTTAGGTGTGTGCAGCACTGTGGTGTCAGCTTCATGTGTGTTCAGAAGTCTGGTGTCAACCCTAGCTGTGTGCAGCAGTCTAGTGTCAACTTTAGCTGTGTGCAGCTGTCTAGTATCAAGCTCAGTGGTGTGCAACAGTCTAGTATTAACCTCAGGTGTGTACAGCAGTATGGTGTTAACCTGAGGTGTGTGCAGCTGTCTGGTGTCAACCTCAGCTGTGTGCAGCAATCTATTGTCAATCTTAGGTGTATGCAACAGTCTAGTGTCAACCTCAGCTGTGTGCAGCAGTCTGGTGTCAACCTCAACGGTGTGAAGTAGTTTGGTGTCAACCTCAGCTGTGTGCAACACTCTGGTGTCAACGTCTGCTGTTTACAGCAATCTGGTGTCAACCTCAGCTGTGTTTAATAGTGTGATTTCAACCTCAGCTGTGTGCAGCTGTGTGGCGTTAACCTCAGCGGTGTGCAGCAGTCCAGTGTCAACCTGAGCTGTGTCAGCAGTGTAGTGTCAACCTTAGCGGTGTGCAGCACTGTAATGTCAACCTCAGCTGTGTGCAGCAGTCTGGTGTCAACCTCAGCTGTGTGGAGCAGTCTGGTGTCAAGTTCAGCTGTGTGCAGCAGTTTGGTGTCAACATCAGTGGTATGCAACAGACTAGTGTCAACCCCAGCTGTGTGCAGCAGTCTGGTGTCAACCTCAACTGTGTGCAGCACTCTGATGTCAACCACAGCTGTGTACAACAGTCTGGTGTCAACCTCAGTTGTGTACAACAATCTGGTGTCAACCTCAGCTGCATGCACCAGTTTGGTGTCAACCTCAGTGGTGTGCAGCAGTCTGGAGCCAACCTCAAGTGTGTGCAGCAGTCTGGTATCAACCTCAGGTGTGTGCAAGGTTATTAGTTACAGTAGGGTTGAGGGACAAGTCAATTTAGAGGTAAGTTTCAATGTACAAAAACTGGAAGTGAGGTGTTTTAGATACCTGAGAGTAGATTAGGCAGAGGATGGAACCATGAAAGCAGAAGTGAGTCATAGGGTGGGGGAGGGGGCGAAAATTCTGGGAGCGTTTGAAAATGTGTGGAGGGCGCGAACGTTATCTCGGAAAGCAAAAATGGGTATGTTTGTAGGATTAGTGGTTCCAACAATGTTATATGGCTGCCAGGCTTGGGCTATAGCTAGAGTTTTGCGAAGGAGGGTGGATGTGCTGGAAATGAGATGTTTGAGGACAATATGTGGTGTGAGGTTGTTTGATCGAGTAAGTAATGAAAGGGTATGAGAGATGTGTGGTAATAAAAAGAGTGTGGTTGAGAGAGCAGAAGACGGTGTTTTGAAATGGTTTGGTCATATGGAGAGAATGCGTGAGGGAGGATTGACAAAGAGGATATATGTATCAGAGGTGAAGGGAACGAGAAGTGTGAGACCAAATGGAGGTGGAAAGATGGAGTGAAAAAGATTTTGAGTGATCGGGGCCCGAACATGCAGGAGGGTGAAAGGCGCGCTAGTAATAGAGTGAATTGGAAAGATGTGGTATATCGGGTTCGACGTGCTGACAATGGATTGAACCAGGGCATGTGAAGCTGTCTGGGGTAAACCATGGAAAGTTTTGTGGGGCCTGGATGTGGAAGGGGAGTTGTGGTTTCGGTGCATTTTGCATGACAGCTAGAGACTGAGTGTGAACGAATGGGGCCTTTGTTGTCTTTTCCTAGTGCTACCTCGCGCACATGCGGGGGGAGGAGGTTGTCATTTCATTTGTGGCGGAATGGCGACGGGGATGAATAAAGGGCAGACAGTATGAATTATGTACATGTGTATATATGTACCTATACGTCTATGTGTGTATATATATGTATACGTTGAGATATATAGGTATGTATATGTGCGCTTGTGGACGTGTATGTATATACATTTGTATGTGGGTGGGTTGGGCCATTCTTTCGTCTGCTTCCTTGCGCTACCTTGCTATCGCGGGGGAGCGACGAAGCATAAAAAAATATAAATAGATAAAAAATATATATATATATATATATAAATATGCATACATATATATCCCTGGGGATAGGGGAGAAAGAATACTTCCAACGCATTCCTCACTTTCTAAAAGGAGAAACATAAGAAGGAGTCACGCGGTGTGTTCATCCTCCTCGAAGGCTCAGACTGGGGTGTCTAAGTGTGTGGATGTAACCAAGATGAGAAAAAAGGAGAGATAGGTAGTATGTTTGACGAAAGGAACCTGGATGTTTTGGCTTTAAGTGAAACGAAGCTCAAGGGGAAAGGGGAAGATTAGTTTGGAAATTTGGGAGTAAAGTCAGGGCCTAGTGGGAGGACAAGAGCAATGGAAGGAGTAGCAACACTCCTGAAACAGGAGTGGTGGGAGTATGTGATAGAGTGTAAGAAAGTAAACTCTAGATTGGTATGGGTAAAACTGAAAGTGGATGTAGAGAGATGGGTGATTATTGGTGACTATGCACCTGGGCATGAGAAGAAAGATCATGAGAGGCAAGTATTTTGGAAGCAGCTGAGTGAGTGTTAGTAGTTCCGATGCACGAGACCGGGTTATAGTGATGGGTGATTTGAATGCAAAGGTGAGTAATGTGGCAGTTGAGGGAATAATTGGTACACATGGGGTGTTCAGTGTTGTAAATGGAAATGGTGAAGAGCTTGTTGATTTATGTGCTGAAAAAGGACTGGCGATTGGGAATACCTGGTTTAGAAGAGATATATACGTAAATTTACGTATGCAAGTAGGAGAGATGGCCAGAGAGCGTTATTGGATTACGTGGTAATTGATAGGCATGCGAAAGAGAGACTTTTGGATGTTATTGTGTTCAGAGGTGCAACTGGAGGGATGTCTGATCATCATCTTGTGAAGGCGAAGGTGAAGATTTGTAGAGGTTTTCAGAAAAGAAGAGAGAATGTTGGGGTGAAAAGAGTGGTGAGAGTAAGTGAGCTTGGAAGGACACTTGTGTGAGGAAGTACCAGGAGAGACTGAGTACAGAATGGAAAAAGGTGAGAACAAAGGACGTGATGGGAGTGGAGGAGGAATGGGATGTAATTAGGGAAGCAGTGATGGCTTGCGCAAAAGATGCTTGTGGCATGAGAAGCGTGGGAGGTGGGCAGATTAGAAAGAGTAGTGAGTGGTGGCATGAAGAAGTTAGATCATTAGTGAAAGAGAAGAGAGAGGCATTTAGACGATTTTTTTGCAGGGAAATAATGCAAATAAGTGGGAGATGTATAAAAGAAAGAGGCAGGAGGTCAAGAGAAAGGTGCAAAAGGTGAAAAAGAGGGCAAATGAGGGTTGGGGTGAGAGAGTATCATTAAATTTTAGGGAGAATAAAAAGATGTTTTGGAAGGAGGTCAATAAAGTGCGTAAGACAAGGGAACAAATGGGAACTTCAGTTAAGGGGGCTAATGGGGAGGTGATAACAAGTAGTGATGATGTGAGAAGGAGATGGAATGAGTATTTTGAAGGTTTGTTGAATGTGTTTGATGATAGAGTGGCAGATATAGGGTGTTTTGGTAGAGGTGGTGAGCAAAGTGAGAGGGTTGGGGAACATGGTTGGGTAAACAGAGAAGAGGTAGTAAAAGCTCTGCGGAAGATGAAAGCTGGCAAGGCAGCGGGTTTAGATGGTATTGCAGTGGAATTTATCAAAAAAGAGGGTGACTGCATTGTGGAGTGGTTAGCAAGGTTATTTAATGTATGTATGACTCATGGTGAGGTGCCTGAGGAATGGCGGAATGCTTGCATAGTGCCATTGTACAAAGGCAAAGGGGATAAAAGTGAGTGCTCAAATTACAGAGGTATAAGTTTGTTGAATATTCCTAGGAAATTATATGGGAGTGTATTGATTGAGAGGGTGAAGGCATGTACAGAGCATCAGATTGGGGAGGAGCAGTGTGGTTACAGAAGTGGTAAAGGCTGTGTGGATCAGGTGTTTACTTTGAAAAATGTATGTGAGAAATACATAAAAAAGCAAATGGATTTGTATGTAGCATTTATGGATCTTGAGAAGGCATATGATAGAGTTGATAGAGATGGTCTGTGGAAGGTATTAAGAATATATGGTGAGGGAGGCAAGTTGTTAGAAGCAGTGATAAGTTTTTATCGAGGATATAAGGCATGTGTACGTGTAGGAAGAGAGGAAAGTGATTGGTTCTCAGTGAATGTAGGTTTACGGCAGGGGTGTGTGATGTCTCCATGGTTGTTTGATTTGTTTATGGATGGGGTTGTTAGAGAGGTGAATGCAAGAGTTTTAGAAAGAGGAGATGTATGCACTCTGTTGTGGATGAGGGGAGCTTGGGAAGTGAGTCAGTTGTTGTTTGCTGATGATACAGCGCTGGTGGCTGATTCATGTGAGAAACTGTAGAAGATGGTGACTGAGTTTGGTTAAGTGTGTGAAAGAATATTGCTGAGAGTAAATGTGAATAAGAGCAAGGTTATTAGGGACAGTAAGGTTGAGGGACAAGTCAACTGGGATGTGAGGTTGAATGGAGACAGACTGGAGAAAGTGAAGTGTTTTAGATATCTGGGAGTGGATCTGGCAGCGGATTGAACCATGGAAGCGGAAGTGAATCATAGGGTGGGGGAGGAGGCGAAAGTTCGGGAGCGTTGAAGAATGTGTGGAAATCGAAGACGTTATCTCGGAAAGCAAAAATGGGTATGTTTGAAGGAATAGTGGTTCCAACAATGTTATATGTTTGCAAGGCGCGGCTTTGGATAGAGTTGTGCGCAGGAGGGTGGATGTGCTGGAAATGAGATGTTTGAGAACAATATGTGGAGTGAGGTGGTTTGATCGAGTAAGTAATAACGAAGTAAGAGAGATGCGTGGTAATAAAATGATTGTGGTTGAGAGAGCAGAAGAGGGTGTTTTGAAATGGTTTGGTCACATGGAGAGAATGAGTGAGGAAAGATTGACCAAGAGGATATATGTGTCAGAGGTGGAGGGAATGAGGAGAAGTGGCCGACGAAAATGGAGGTGGAAAGATGGAGTGGAAAAGATTTTGAGTGATCGGGGCCTGAACATGCAGGAGGGTGAAAGGCGTGCAAGGAATAGAGTGAATTGGAACGATGTGGTATACCGGGGTCGTTGTGCTGTCAATGGATTGAGCCAGGGCATGTGAAGCGTCTTGGGTAAACCATGGAAAGTTCTGTGGGACATGGATGTGGAAAGGGAGCTGTGGTTTCGACGCTTTATTACATGATAGCTAGAGACTGAGTGTGAACGAATGTGGCCTTTGTTGTCTTTTCCTGGCGCTACCTCGCGCACATGAGAGGGGAGGGGGTTGTTATTTCATGTGCGGCGGGGTGGCGATGGGAATGAATAGAGGCAGATAGTATGAATTATGTACATGTGTATATATGTCTGTGTGTGTGTGTATATATGTATACGTTGAGATGTATTGGTATTCATATGTGCGTATGTGGTCGTGTATGTATATACATATGTATGTGGGTGGGTTGGGCCATTCTTTCGTCTTTTTCCTTGCGCTACCTCGCTAACGCGGTAGACAGCGACAAAGCAAAACAATAATGGCAATAATATATATATATATATATATATATATATATATATATATATATATATATATATATATATATATATATATATATATATATATATATATATATATATATATATATATATATCCCTGGGGATAGGGGAGAAAGAATAATTCCCACGTATTCCCTGCGTGTCGAAGAAGGCGACTAAAAGGAAAGGGAGCGGGGGGTTGGAAATCCTCCCCTCTCGTTTTTTTTTTTCTTAATTTTCCAAAAGAAGGAACGCAGAAGGGGGTCAGGTGAGGACATTCCCTCAAAGGCCCAGGCTTCTGTTCTTAAAGCTACCTCGCTAACGCGGGAAATTGCGATTACTATGAAAAAAAAATTATTTATCTATTTATTTTGCTTTGTCGCTGTCTCCCGCGTTTGAGAGGTAGCACAAGGAAACAGACGAAAGAAATGGCCCAACCCACCCACATACACATGTATATACATACACGTCCACACACGCAAATATACATACCCATACATCTCAATGTACACATATGTATACACACACAGACACATACATATATACACATGCACACAATTCACACTGTCTGCCTTTATTCATTCCCATCGCCACCTCGCCACACATGGAATAACATCCCCCCTCCCCTCATGTGTGCGAGGTAGCGCTAGGAAAAGACAACAAAGGCCCCATTCGTTCACACTCAGTCTCTAGCTGTCATGCAATAATGCCCGACACCACAGCTCCCTTTCCACAACCAGGCCCCACACAACTTTCCATGGTTTACCCCAGACGCTTCGCATGCCCTGATTCAATCCATTGACAGCACGTCGACCCCGGTATACCACATCGATCCAATTCACTCTATTCCTTGCACGCCTTTCACCCTCCTGCATGTTCAGGCCCCGATCACTCAAAATCTTTTTCACTCCATCTTTCCACCTCCAATTTGGTCTCCCACTTCTCCTCGTTCCCTCCACCTCCGACACATATATCCTCTTGGTCAATCTTTCCACACTCATTCTCTCCATGTGCCCAAACCATTTCAAAACACCCTCTTCTGCTCTCTCAACCACGCTCTTTTTATTTCCACACATCTCTCTTACCCTTACATTACTTACTCGATCAAACCACCTCACACCACATATTGTCCTCAAACATCTCATTTCCAGCACATCCACCCTCCTGCGCACAACTCTATCCATAGCCCACGCCTCGCAACCATACAACATTGTTGGAACTCCTATTCCTTCAAACATACCCATTTTTGCTTTCGGAGATAATGTTCTCGACTTCCACACACTCTTCAAGGCTCCCAGGATTTTCGCCCCCTCCCCCACCCTATGATTCACTTCCGCTTCCATGGTTCCATCGCTGCCAGATCCACTCCCAGATATCTAAAACACTTTACTTCCTCCAGTTTTTCTCCATTCAAACTTACCTCCCAATTGACTTGACCCTCAACCCTACTGTACCTAATAACCTTGCTCTTATTCACATTTACATATGCGTAAGTAGGAGAAATGGCCTGAGAGCGTTATTTGGTTACGTGTTAATTGATAGGCACGCGAAAGAGAGACCTTCAATGTCAATGTGCTGAGAGGTGCAAGTGGAGGGATGTGTGATCATTACCTTGTGGAGGCTAAGGTGAAGATCTGTAAAGGTTTTCAGAAAAGAAGAGAGAATGTTGGGGTGAAGAGGGTGGTGAGAGCATGTGAGCTTGGGAAGGACACTTGTGTGAAAAAGTAACAGGAGAGACTGAGTACAGAATTGAAAAAGGTGAGAACAAAGGAGATAAGGGGAGTGGGGGAGGAATAGGATGTATTTAGGGAAGCAGTGATGGCTTGCGCAAAAGATGCTTGTGGCAAGAGAAGCGTGTGAGGTGGGCAGATTAGAAAGGGTAGTGGGTGGTGGGATGAAGAAGTAAGATTATTAGTGAAAGAGAAGAGAGAGGCATTTGGACGATTTTTGCAGGGAAATAATGCAAATTAGTGGGAGATGTATAAAAGAAAGATGGAAGAGGTCAAGAGAAAGATGCAAGAGGTGAAAAAGAGGGCAAATGAGAGTTGGGGTGAGAGATATCATTAAATTTTAGGGAGAATAAAAAGATATTTTGGAAGGAGGTAAATAAAGTGCGTAAGACAAGGGAACAAATGGGAACTTCAGTGAAGGGGGCCAATGGGGAGGCTATAACAAGTAGTGGTGATGTGAGAAGGAGATGGAGTGAGTATTTTGAAGGATGTTGAATGTGTTTGATGATAGAGTGGCAGATATAGGGTGCTTTGGTCGAGGTGGTGTGCAAAGTGAGAGGGTTTGGGAAAATGATTTGGTAAACAGAGAAGAGGTAGTAAAATCTTTGCGGAGGATGAAAGCCGGCAAGGCAGCAGGTTTGGATGGTATTGCAGTGGAATTTATTAAAAAAGGGGGTGACTGTAATGTTGACTGGTTGATAAGGTTATTTAATGTATGTATGATTCATGGTGAGGTGCCTGAGGATTGGCGGAAGCTTGCATAGTGCCATTGACAATGGGCAAAGGGGACAAAGGTGAGTGCTCAAATTACAGATGTATAAGTTTGAGTATTCCTGGTAAATTATATGGGAGGGTATTGATTGAGAGGGTGAAGGCTTGTACAGAGCATCAGATTGGGGAAGAGCAGTGTGGTTTCAAAAGTGGTAAAGGATGTGTGGATCAGGTGTTTGCTTTGAAGCATGTATGTGAGAAATACTTAGAAAAGTAAAAAATGGTTTTGTATGTAGCATTTATGGATTTTGAGAAGGCATATTTTAGAGGTGATAGAGATGCTCTGTGGAAGGCATTAAGAATAAATGGTGTGGGAGGCAAGTCAGTAGAAGCAGTGAAAAGTTTTTATTGAGGATGTAAGGCATGTGTACGAGTAGGAAGAGAGGAAAGTGATTGTCTCTCAGTGAATGTAGGTTTGTGGCAGGGATGTGTGATGTCTCTAATGTTGTTTAATTTGTTTATGGATAGGGTTGCTAGGGAGGTGAATGCAAGAGTTTTGGAAAGAGGGGCAAGTATGCAGTCTGTTGTGGATGAGAGAGCTTGGGAAGTGAGTCAGTTGTTGTTCGCTGATGATAGTGCGCTGGTGGGTGATTCATGTGAGAAACTGCAGAAGCTGGTCACTAAGTTTGATAAAGTGTGTGAAAGAAGAAAGTTGAGAGTAAATGTGAATAAAAGCAAGGTTATTAGGTACAGTAGGGTTGAGGGTCAAGTCAACTGGGAGGTAAGGATGAATGGAAACAGACTGGAGGAAGTAAAGTATTTTAGATATCTGGGGTGGATTTGGCAGCAGATGGAACCATGGGAGCGGAAGTGAATCATAGGGTTGGGGAGAGGGCGAAAATTCTGGGAGCGTTGAAGAATGTGTGGAAGTCGAGAACATTATCTATTATATATATATATATTTATATATATATATATATATATATATATATATATATATATATATATATATATATATATATATATATATATATTTTAATTTTCCAAAAGAGGGAACAGAGGGGGCCAGGTGAGGATATTCCCTCTAAGGCCCAGTCCTCTGTTCATAACGCTACCTCGCCAATGCGGGAAATGGCGAATAGTACGAAAGAAAATATATATATATATATATATATATATATATATATATATATATATATATATATATATATATATATATATATATATATATATATGTATATATATATATTCCTATGAGTCCACGGGGAAAATGAAACACGAAAAGTTCCCAAGTGCACTTTCGTGTAATAATCACATTATCAGGGGAGCCACAAGAGAGAAATATAAGTCAGTCGATATATATCGAAGAGACGAAGCTAAGACGCCATTTGGTAAACATGTGATTGTTCAAAACATACAACGAGCGTTCATAAACATATCATTTTACAAATTTTATCAACAATAAACTTATCTAATTTGTATAGACCATCACTAATATTAAGATTATAATTCTTTGTATATTTAATAATAGAAGATTCAATAATATTTCTCTTGGTAATAGAGTTAGAGTTAATAACTGAGATGGAATTACTCCAGTCAATACAATGATCATAGTTTTTAACGTGATCAAACAGGGCATTTGATTCTTGTCCCGTTCTTATACTATATTTATGTTTAAGTCTAACACAAAGACCCTTACCAGTCTGACCAACATAAAATTCATCACAATTTCCACATAGCACAGTATAGATGCATCCAAGAGAATTTTCTGGTGAATTCCTAATTAAGATATTCTTTATAGTATTATTGTTGCTAAAGGCAACATTTACATTAAAGGATTTAAGCAACATGGGAAGTAAAGTAAAATTATCATCAAAAGGGAGAACTAAAAGATTGTTGGTGTCAATGGGAGGTTTGGGCTCAACTCTATAAAATGATTTCTTTGCTAACTTAAGGGATTTATCAATGAAAGATCTAGGGTACTTTAACTTAGGTCCAATAGAAAATATTTTCTGAAACTCATCATCAATAAACTCTGGACTGCAAATACGTAATGCCTTAAGGAACATAGATTGAAATGATGATAATTTAACTCTGTCATGTTGAGGTAAGTAATAATGGATATATGAGCATACATTGGTAGGTTTTCTGTATATGCTAAGTTTTAAACTTGTTTCTTTGCCTATGGATCATGCAATCTAAAAATGGTAACATATTATTATTTTCATTTTCTACAGTAAATTTGATGGAAGGTACTAAATTGTTAAGTAAGGGGAGAAATATTTGTAAATTTTCATTTGTTGGCCAAACACAAAGAACATCATCTACATACCGAAACCAAATTGCATTAGAAGGTAAGATATCCTTTAGTAATTTTGTTTCAAAAAATTCCATATAAAGATTGCTTAGCACAGGTGAAAGAGGGTTACCCATTGCCATACCAAATTTTTGAGCATAATAATCTCCATTGAATTGAAATATACAGTCTTTTATACACAATTTTATCAGTTCAATGAAAACAGACTTTGAAACAGGTAAATGAATATCATCCAAGACATCAAATAAATATTCTAAAAGGTCATCAACTGGAACTTTAGTGAAAAGTGAGGAACATGAAAGCTAACTAGTTTGAAATCAAAATGAACATTGATGTTGTTTAGCTTGTTGACTAAATCTACATTGTTCATGATAATTTACAAACGTTTCTCCCCTTACTCAACGATTTAGTACCTTCCATCAAATTTACTGTAGAAAATGAAAATAATGATATGTTAACATTTTTAGATTGCATGATCCATAGACAAGGAAACAAGTTTAACTTTAGCATATACAGAAAACCCACCAATGTATGCTCATATATCCATTATTACTCATCTCAACATGACAGAGTTAAATTATCATCATGCATGTGGGTCATATTAAGTGCTAACTAACTACCTCCGTCCTTGATGGTCCTCATGTTTGAGACAAGCAAAACCATCGTTTGTTGTATGTTCATATCATTATTCTTGTCATTGTCTTATGATCCTTGTATCATCATTTCATTTCGGTTCAGATTAAATCACTGATCTTAATGTGTCAAACTCTTCCCTGTACACTGAGTGAGATGTGTGTGTCAAACTCTCCCCTGTACACTGAGTGACATGTGTGTGTCAAACTCTCCCCTGTACACTGAGTGACGTGTGTGTCAAACTCTCCCCTGTACACTGAGTGAGATGTGTGTCAAACTCTCCCCTGTACACTGAGTGAGATGTGTGTGTCAAACTCTCCCCTGTACACTGAGTGACATGTGTGTGTCAAACTCTCCCCTGTACACTGAGTGACATGTGTGTGTCAAACTCTCCCCTGTACACTGAGAGAGATGTGTGTCAAACTCTCCCCTGTACACTGAGTGAGATGTGTGTGTCAAACTCTCCCCTGTACACTGAGTGACATGTGTGTGTCAAACTCTCCCTTGTACACTGAGAGAGATGTGTGTCAAACTCTCCCCTGTACACTGAGTGAGATGTGTCAATATTCTTCTGGTAGTCGTCTGTGTGGTGTTCGACACCATCTTCCTCCACCAGGAAGCTAACTTGGATCATTTTGTGTGTTCTCTACTAAGACCATCATCACTACACCCCCCATCACTACTCCGTCATCACTACACCCTCATCCTACATCCCCATCACTACTCCATCATTCCTATACCCTCATCCTACACCCCATCACCGCTCCGTCATCACTACACCCTCATCCTACACCCCCATCACTACTTCGTCATCACTACACCCCCATCCTACACCCCCATCACTACTCCGTCATCACTACACCCTCATCCTACACCCCATCACTACTCCGTCATCACTACACCCTCATCCTACACCCCCATCACTACTTCGTCATCACTACACCCCCATCCTACACCCCCATCACTACTCCGTCATCACTACACCCTCATCCTACACCTCCGTCACTACTTCGTCATCACTACACCCCCATTCCACAACCCCATCACTACTCCGTTATCACTACACCCTCATCCTACACCCCATCACTACTCCGTCATCACTACACCCTCAACCTAAACCCCTATCACTACTCTGTCATCACTACACCCTCATCCTACACCCCCATCACTACTCTGTCATCACTACACCCTCATCCTATACCCCCATCACTACTCCGTCATCACTATACCCTCATCCTATACCCCCATCACTACTCCGTCATCACTATACCCTCATCCTACATCCCCATCACTGTTCTGTTATCACTACACCCTCATTCTACACCCCGATCACTGTTCTGTTATCACTTCACCCTCATCCTACACCCCGATCACTGTTCTGTTATCAGTACATCCTCAACCTACACCCCATCACTGTTCTGTTATCACTTCACCCTCAACCTACACCCCATCACTGCATTGTTATCATATCACTAAAGCCTCATCCTACACCCCCACTACTACGCTGTTATCACCTCACCCTCATCCTACACCCCCACTACTACGCTGTTATCACCTCACCCTCATCCTACACACCCACTACTACGCTGTTATCACCTCACCCTCATCCTACACACCCACTACTACGCTGTTATCACCTCACCCTCATCCTACACCCCCATCACTAAACCAATCATATGACTTACCATTACAGTGAGGTCTAAAGGGTAACTGTTACGCACAGGCAGACAGACCGAGGTGATATCGTCCTTAACCACATCTTAACCATAATAGCATCACATACCACATACCGTTACCACATGGTATACGGCATTACACACAGGGTTTATGAGACATTACACACAGGGTTTATGAGACATTACACACAGGGTTTATGAGACATTACACACAGGGTTAATAATGATTTACACACAGGGTTTATAATGATTTACACACAGGGTTTATAAGACATTACACACAGGGTTTATAATGATTTACACACAGGGTTTATAAAACATTACACACAGGGTTTATGAGACATTACACACAGGGTTTATAAGACATTACACACAGGGTTTATAATGATTTACACACAGGGTTTATAATGATTTACACACAGGGTTTATAAAACATTACACACAGGGTTTATGAGACATTACACACAGGGTTTATAAGAAATTACACACAGGGTTTATAAGACATTACACACAGGGTTTATAATGATTTACACACAGGGTTTATAAAACATTACACACAGGGTTTATGAGACATTACACACAGGGTTTATAAGAAATTACACACAGGGTTTATAAGACATTACACACAGAGTTTGAAGACATTACACACAGGGTTTAGAGACATTACACACAGGGTTTATATGACATTACACACAGGGTTTATAAGACATTACACACAGGGTTTATAAGACAATACACACAGTGTTTATAAGACAATACACACAGGGTTTATAAAATATTACATGCAGGGTCTATAAGACATTACACACAGTGTTTAAAAGACAATACACACAGGGTTTATAAAACATTACATGCAGGGTCTATAAGACATTACACCCAGGGTTTATAAGACATTACACACAGTGTTTAAAAGACAATACACACAGGGTTTATAAAACATTACATGCAGGGTATATAAGACATTACACCCAGGGTTTATAAGACATTACACACAGTGTTTAAAAGACAATACACACAGGGTTTATAAAACATTACATACAGGGTATATAAGACATTACACCCAGGGTTTATAAGACATTACACACAGTGTTTAAAAGACAATACACACAGGGTTTATAAAACATTACATACAGGGTCTATAAGACATTACACAAAGGCTTTATGAGACATTGCAAACAGAAACTATAAGACATCACACACAGGGTTTATAAGACATTGCATACAGGGTTTATGATACATTACAAACATAGTCTATAAGACAGTACACACATAGCTTATAAGACATTACACAGAGGGTTTATAAGACATTACACAAGTGGTTTATATGACATTACACACAGGGTTTATATGACATTACACAGAGGTTTATAAGACATCACATACTGGGTTTATAAGATATTACGCACAGGGATTATAAGACATTACACACAGGTTTGGTTTACAAAACAGTGCACAGAGGGTTTATAAGACATTATACCGAGGGTTTATAAGACATTACACTCAGGATCTATAACACATTGCATACAGGATTTATAAGACATTGCTCACAGGGTTTACAAGACATTACGAACAAGGTTTATATGATATTGCACACAAGGTTTATAAGATATTACACAGAGGGTATATAAGACATTACACACAGGGTTTGTAAGACATTACACACAAGGTTTACAAGACATTACACTCAGGGTTTATAAGACATTACACACAGGATATATATGACATCACACAGGGATTATAAGACATGACACACAGGGTTTATAAGACATTCCACACGTGGTTTATAAGACATTACACACAGGGTTTATAAGGCATTACACACTGGGTCTATAAGACATTACACACAGGTTATCTTAAGACATTACACACAGGTTTTCCTAAGACATTTCACACATGGTTGATAAGAAATTCCACTCAGGTTTTATATGACATTACACATAGGGTTTATAAGACATTAGATACAGGGTTTAAAGACATTACGCTCAGGGACTATAAAACACTTCACATAGAGTTTATAAGACATTACATACAGGGTTTATAAGACATTACACACAGGGTTTATAAGACATTACACACAGGGTTTATAAGACATTACACACAGGGTTTATAAGACATTACACACAGGGTTTATAAGACATTACACACAGGGTATATAAGACATTACACACAGGGTATATAAGACATTACACATAGGGTTTATAAGATACTGCATACAAGGTTTATAAGATATTACACATAGGGTTTATAAGACATTACACAGAGGGTTTATAAAACATTACACACAGGGTTTATAAGACATTACACACAAGGTTTATAAGACATTACACACAGGGTATAGAAGACAATACATAGAATTGTTTGTATGAAATTACACACAAGGTTTAAAAGACATGACATACAGGGTTTATAAGACATTACACATAGAGTTTATAAGACATTACACACAGGGTTTATATGACATTACGCAGAAGGTTTACAAGACACTACACAGAAGGTGTATAAGACATTAGACGTAGGGTATGTAAGACATTACACACAGGGTTTATAAGACATTACACACAGGGTTTATAAGGCATTACACACTGGGTCTATAAGACATTACACACAGGTTATCTTAAGACATTACACACAGGTTTTCTTAAGACATTTCACACATGGTTGATAAGAAATTCCACTCAGGTTTTATATGACATTACACATAGGGTTTATAAGACATTAGATACAGGGTTTAAAGACATTACGCTCAGGGACTATAAAACACTTCACATAGAGTTTATAAGACATTACATACAGGGTTTATAAGACATTACACACAGGGTTTATAAGATATTGCACACAGGGTTTATAAGACATTACACACAGGGTTTATAAGACATTACACACAGGGTTTATAAGACATTACACACAGGGTATATAAGACATTACACACAGGGTATATAAGACATTACACATAGGGTTTATAAGATACTGCATACAAGGTTTATAAGATATTACACATAGGGTTTATAAGACATTACACAGAGGGTTTATAAAACATTACACACAGGGTTTATAAGACATTACACACAAGGTTTATAAGACATTACACACAGGGTATAGAAGACAATACATAGAATTGTTTGTATGAAATTACACACAAGGTTTAAAAGACATGACATACAGGGTTTATAAGACATTACACATAGAGTTTATAAGACATTACACACAGGGTTTATATGACATTACGCAGAAGGTTTACAAGACACTACACAGAAGGTGTATAAGACATTAGACGTAGGGTATGTAAGACATTACACACAGGGTTTATAAGACATTACACACAGGGTTTATAAGACATTACACACAGGGCTTTATAAGACATTATACACCGGGTCTCTAAGACATTAAACACAGGATTTTTCAGGAATTCCATACAGGGTTTACAATTCATTACACACATGGTATATATCATGGACATTCCACACACGGTTTATATGACATACATCATGAAAGCATTTCCCATCTTGTTCTGTATTACTGACCCAAGCTATACGTACATATGTAAACATGATGAACATATGACCAATATATAGTTATGAGGACTTACTTGTCTGATAATGTTCGCATTGAGGAGGAGAATCAAACTTAGCAGCACAAAGCTCGTATTCTTCAGTATGACCATGATTTAACAAAGGACAACACATTAAGTCTTTGGGCAAGTTGAACCCGACGCTCACAGACCCCAAGCCAGGGGCCACTGCCACCATGACCAAGGTAACTTCTAGTAGCATCACACACTCTGCTCCACCTGCACAACACACGGTTTAGAAATACTTGGAATTAAATTTCTGACAGGATTGCAGGCTTCTCCCACACACGCACACACACACACACACACACACACACACACACACACACACACACATATATACAGACATACACACACACACACACACACACACACACACACACACACACACACACACATTATCTCCGAAAGCAAAAATGGCTATGTTTACAATGTTGTATGGTTGCGAGGCGTGGGCAAAGTATAGAGTTGTGCGCAGGAGGATGGATGTTCAGGAAATGAGATGTTTGAGGACAATATGTGGTGTGAGGTGGTTTGATCGAGTAAGTAATGATAGGGTAAGAGAGATGTGTGGGAATAAAAAGAGCGTGGTTGAGAGAGCAGAAGAGGGTGTTTTGAAATGCTTTGGACTCATTGAGAGAATGAGTGAGGAAAGATTGACCAAGAGGATATATGTGTCGGAGGTAGAGGGAACGAGGAGAAGTGGGAGACCAAATTGGAGATGGAAAGATGGAGTGAAAAAGATTTTGAGTGATCGGGGCCTGAACATGCAGGAGGGTGAGAGGATGGCAAGGAATAGAGTGAATTGGATCGATGTGGTTTCCCGGGGTCGACGTAATGTCAATGGATTGATTCAGGGCATGTGAAGCCTCTGGGGTAACCAATGGAAAGTTCTTTGGGGCCTGGATACGGAAAAGAAGCTGTGGTTTCGGGCGTTTTTGCATGACAGCTAGAGACTGAGTGTGAACGAATGGGGCCTTTGTTGTCTTTTCCTAGCGCTACCTCGCACACATCAGGGAGGAGGGGAATGTTATTCCATGTGTGGCGAGGTGGCGATGGAAATGAATAAAGGTAGACTGTGAATTGTGTGCTTGTGTATATATGTATATGTCTGTGTGTGTATATATATGTGTACATTGAGATGTATGGGTATGTATATTTGCGTGTGTGGACGTGTATGTATATACATGTGTATGGGGGTGGGTTGGGGCATTTCTTTCGTCTGTTTCCTTGCGCTACCTCGCAAACGCGGGAGACAGCGACAAAGCAAAATAATATGATAGTAATATATATATATATATATATATATATATATATATATATATATATATATATATATATATATATATATATATATATATATATATATATATATATATATATATATATATATATATATATATATATATATATATATATATATATATATATATATATATATATATATATATATATATATATATATATATATATATATATATATATATATGCATATATATATATATATATATATATATATATATATATATATATATATATATATATATATATATATATATATATATATATATATATATATATATATATATATATATATATATATATATATATATATATATATCTTTTTTTTTTTTTTTGCTTTGCCGCTGTCTCCCGCGTTTGCGAGGTAGCGCAAGGAAACAGACGAAAGAAATGGACCAACCCACCCCCATACACATGTATATACATACACGTCCACACACGCAAATATACATACCTACACAGCTTTCCATGGTTTACCCCAGACGCTTCACATGCCCTGATTCAATCCACTGACAGCACGTCAACCCCGGTATACCACATCGATCCAATTCACTCTATTCCTTGCCCTCCTTTCACCCTCCTGCATGTTCAGGCCCCGATCACACAAAATCTTTTTCACTCCATCTTTCCACCTCCAATTTGGTCTCCCACTTCTCCTCGTTCCCTCCACCTCCGACACATATATCCTCTTGGTCAATCTTTCCTCACTCATTCTCTCCATGTGCCAAAACCATTTCAAAACACCCTCTTCTGCTCTCTCAACCATGCTCTTTTTATTTCCACACATCTCTCTTACCCTTACGTTACTTACTCGATCAAACCACCTCACACCACACATTGTCCTCAAACATCTCATTTCCAGCACATCCACCCTCCTGCGCACAACTCTATCCATAGCCCACGCCTCGCAAACATACAAAATTGTTGGAACCACTATTCCTTCAAACATACCCATTTTTGCTTTCCGAGATAATGTTCTCGACTTCCACACATTCTTCAAGGCTCCCAGGGTTTTCGCCGCCTCCCCCACCCTATGATCCACTTCCGCTTCCATGGTTCCATTCGCTGCCAGATCCACTCCGAGATATCTAAAACACTTTACTTCCTCCAGTTTTTCTCCATTCAAACTTACCTCCCAATTGACTTGACCCTCAACCCTACTGTACCTAATAACCTTGCTCTTATTCACATTTATTCTTAACTTTCTTCTTTCACACATTTTACCAAACTCAGTCACCAGCTTCTGCAGTTTCTCACATGAATCAGCCACCAGCGCTGTATCATCAGCGAACAACAACTGACTCACTTCCCAAGCTCTCTCATCCACAACAGACTTCATACTTGCCCCTCTTTCCAAAACTCTTGCATTCACCTCCCTAACAACCCCATCCATAAACAAATTAAACAACCATGGAGACATCACACACCCCTGCCGTAAACCTACATTCACTGAGAACCAATCACTTTCCTCTCTTCCTACACGTACACATGCCTTACAACCTCGATAAAAACTTTTCACTGCTTCTAACAACTTGCCTCCCACACCATATATTCTTAATACCTTCCACAGAGCATGTCTATCAACTCTATCATATGCCCTCTCCAGATCCATAAATGCTACATACAAATCCATTTGCTTTTCTAAGTATTTCTCACATACATTCTTCAAAGCAAACACCTGATCCACACATCCTCTACCACTTCTGAAACCATACTGCTCTTCCCCAATCTGATGCTCTGTACATGCCTTCACCCTCTCAATCAATACCCTCCCATATGATTTACCAGGAATGCTCAACAAACTTATACCTCTGTAATTTGAGCACTCACTCTTATCCCCTTTGCCTTTGTACAATGGCACTATGCACGCATTCCGCCAATCTTCAGGCACCTCACCATGAGTCATACATACATTAAATAACCTTACCAACCAGTCAACAATACAGTCACCACCTTTTTAAATAAATTCCAATGCAGTACCATCCAAACCTGCTGCCTTGCCGGCTTTCATCTTCCGCAAAGCTTTTACTACTTCTCTGTTTACCAAATCATTTTCCCTAACCCTCACACTTTGCACGCCACCTCGACCAAAACACCCTATATCTGCCATTCTATCATCTATCTATCTATCACTCTATATATATATATATATATATATATATATATATATATATATATATATATATATATATATATATATATATATATATATATATATATATATATATACATATATATATATATATATGTATATATATATATATATATTTATATATACATATATATATATATATATATATATATATATATATATATATATATATATATATATATATATACATATATATATATATATATATATATATATATATATATATATATATATATATATATATATATATATATATATATATATATATATGCACTCGCTCCTCTCTCTTAAGCGAGGTAGGATGAGGATCAGGAACTGAACTTTGAAATAATCACCCATTTTCACCCATGAACCACCCATATTCGTTCATGATTCGCCCATATTATCCAAGATTCACCCATTTTCATCCATAATTCACCCATTTTCACCAATGATTCACTCAAGATTCACCCATTTTCACCAATTTTCATCCATTATTCATCCCTTTTCACCCATTTTCATCCATGATTCACCCATTTTCACCCAAGACTCACCCATTGTTCTTTCTGTTGCTACTTTTGTGAATTATAAGCGAAGGGAGGCAGATAGGAAGGCGCTTCCCTCCCTCTTACTACCTACGACACGCTGGATATACATCCATCTGGCCTCTCCCAGACATACTTCAATATATCTGAGATATCTGTTTACATATCGTCTCCCAAAAGAGAGAATTATGATGGTTAAAATCTAGATATGAAATCTATGTTTTCCATAATTCTACAATGATGAAATACGAGACTATTTATGATGGTTAAGATTCATATATGAAATCTATGTTTTCCATAATTCTACAATGATGAAATACGAGACTATTTATGATGGTTAAGATTCATGTATGAAATCTATGTTTTCCATAATTCTACAATGATGAAATACGAGACTATTTATGATGGTTAAGATTCATGTATGAAATCTATGTTTTCCATAATTCTACAATGATGAAATACGAGACTATTTATGATGGTTAAGATTCATATATGAAATCTATGTTTTCCATAATTCTACAATGATGAAATACGAGACTATTTATGATGGTTAAGATTCATGTATGAAATCTATGTTTTCCATAATTCTACAATGATGAAATACGAGACTATTTATGATGGTTAAGATTTATATATGAAATCTATGTTTTCCATAATTCTACAATGATGAAATACGAGACTATTTATGATGGTTAAGATTTATATATGAAATCTATGTTTTCCATAATTCTACAATGATGAAATACGAGACTATTTATGATGGTTAAGATTTATATATGAAATCTATGTTTTCCATAATTCTACAATGATGAAATACGAGACTATTTATGATGGTTAAGATTTATATATGAAATCTATGTTTTCCATAATTCTACAATGATGAAATACGAGACTATTTATGATGGTTAAGATTTATATATGAAATCTATGTTTTCCATAATTCTACAATGATGAAATACGAGACTATTTATGATGGTTAAGATTTATATATGAAATCTATGTTTTCCATAATTCTACAATGATGAAATACGAGACTATTTATGATGGTTAAGATTTATATATGAAATCTATGTTTTCCATAATTCTACAATGATGAAATACGAGACTATTTATGATGGTTAAGATTTATATATGAAATCTATGTTTTCCATAATTCTACAATGATGAAATACGAGACTATTTATGATGGTTAAGATTCATGTATGAAATCTATGTTTTCCATAATTCTACAATGATGAAATACGAGACTATTTATGATGGTTAAGATTTATATATGAAATCTATGTTTTCCATAATTCTACAATGATGAAATACGAGACTATTTATGATGGTTAAGATTTATATATGAAATCTATGTTTTCCATAATTCTACAATGATGAAATACGAGACTATTTATGATGGTTAAGATTTATATATGAAATCTATGTTTTCCATAATTCTACAATGATGAAATACGAGACTATTTATGATGGTTAAGATTTATATATGAAATCTATGTTTTCCATAATTCTACAATGATGAAATACGAGACTATTTATGATGGTTAAGATTTATATATGAAATCTATGTTTTCCATAATTCTACAATGATGAAATACGAGACTATTTATGATGGTTAAGATTTATATATGAAATCTATGTTTTCCATAATTCTACAATGATGAAATACGAGACTATTTATGATGGTTAAGATTTATATATGAAATCTATGTTTTCCATAATTCTACAATGATGAAATACGAGACTATTTATGATGGTTAAGATTTATATATGAAATCTATGTTTTCCATAATTCTACAATGATGAAATACGAGACTATTTATGATGGTTAAGATTTATATATGAAATCTATGTTTTCCATAATTCTACAATGATGAAATACGAGACTATTTATGATGGTTAAGATTTATATATGAAATCTATGTTTTCCATAATTCTACAATGATGAAATACGAGACTATTTATGATGGTTAAGATTTATATATGAAATCTATGTTTTCCATAATTCTACAATGATGAAATACGAGACTATTTATGATGGTTAAGATTTATATATGAAATCTATGTTTTCCATAATTCTACAATGATGAAATACGAGACTATTTATGATGGTTAAGATTTATATATGAAATCTATGTTTTCCATAATTCTACAATGATGAAATACGAGTCTATTTATGATGGTTAAGATTTATATATGAAATCTATGTTTTCCATAATTCTACAATGATGAAATACGAGTCTATTTATGATGGTTAAGATTTATATATGAAATCTATGTTTTCCATAATTCTACAATGATGAAATACGAGTCTATTTATGATGGTTAAGATTTATATATGAAATCTATGTTTTCCATAATTCTACAATGATGAAATACGAGTCTATTTATGATGGTTAAGATTTATATATGAAATCTATGTTTTCCATAATTCTACAATGATGAAATACGAGACTATTTATGATGGTTAAGATTTATGTATGAAATCTATGTTTTCCATAATTCTACAATGATGAAATACGAGTCTATTTATGATGGTTAAGATTTATATATGAAATCTATGTTTTCCATAATTCTACAATGATGAAATACGAGTCTATTTATGATGGTTAAGATTTATATATGAAATCTATGTTTTCCATAATTCTACAATGATGAAATACGAGTCTATTTATGATGGTTAAGATTTATATATGAAATCTATGTTTTCCATAATTCTACAATGATGAAATACGAGTCTATTTATGATGGTTAAGATTTATATATGAAATCTATGTTTTCCATAATTCTACAATGATGAAATACGAGTCTATTTATGATGGTTAAGATTTATATATGAAATCTATGTTTTCCATAATTCTACAATGATGAAATACGAGTCTATTTATGATGGTTAAGATTTATATATGAAATCTATGTTTTCCATAATTCTACAATGATGAAATACGAGACTATTTATGATGGTTAAGATTCATGTATGAAATCTATGTTTTCCATAATTCTACAATGATGAAATACGAGTCTATTTATGATGGTTAAGATTTATATATGAAATCTATGTTTTCCATAATTCTACAATGATGAAATACGAGTCTATTTATGATGGTTAAGATTTATATATGAAATCTATGTTTTCCATAATTCTACAATGATGAAATACGAGTCTATTTATGATGGTTAAGATTTATATATGAAATCTATGTTTTCCATAATTCTACAATGATGAAATACGAGTCTATTTATGATGGTTAAGATTTATATATGAAATCTATGTTTTCCATAATTCTACAATGATGAAATACGAGTCTATTTATGATGGTTAAGATTTATATATGAAATCTATGTTTTCCATAATTCTACAATGATGAAATACGAGTCTATTTATGATGGTTAAGATTTATATATGAAATCTATGTTTTCCATAATTCTACAATGATGAAATACGAGTCTATTTATGATGGTTAAGATTTATATATGAAATCTATGTTTTCCATAATTCTACAATGATGAAATACGAGACTATTTATGATGGTTAAGATTTATATATGAAATCTATGTTTTCCATAATTCTACAATGATGAAATACGAGACTATTTATAATGGTTAAGATTTATATATGAAATCTATGTTTTCCATAATTCTACAATGATGAAATACGAGTCTATTTATGATGGTTAAGATTTATATATGAAATCTATGTTTTCCATAATTCTACAATGATGAAATACGAGACTATTTATGGGGTGTAGCGCGGCTCACCTTAGAAATGAAGTGACTGTAAGCCCAACTTGACAACACTGCCACCCACGTCTGCTCTCGCCTGCTTATACCCGCCATGGCTTCCACTTGCAACACTGTATGTAACATTACAATTATTTGCATGAGTCTTTCCTGTATTATATGTCTTCCTTGATGTATTAATGTGCATATCTTCAATAAATGTGAATACAGTGTTAATAACTACAAGTCAAGTACAACAGCCCAGAAAAGTTGTAAGTACATAGGTCACTGAACCTGGTGTCTGGCATCCTTCGTCAAACCACAGTCAACGTATCAAGAAAACTTGACTGTGTTGAGCAAGGTTCACCACCATCAACGCTGCCATGTTTGACAACATGACGACGAAAAGCCACACTGTCGCTATTATTGACAAACTTCACAGCGTGAGTCATTGTGTTGTAATACTCTGAGCAGACATTTGCGCACACTGCCAACAAGAAATGCAGATAATGTAACCTTAATGCAATAATTAGATAATTATGTTTTCTTATTCGGATTCTTCTGAATTATACACTGACACCCGATGATAATGTAACAGATTATCATGTTACGATCGGAAACAAGATATATATATATATACTAATAAATTGCGTCTTTCGTCATCCTCAGCATTAGAGATTCTAATATTTCAAAAACAGTTGCTCCCAAACTGATAAAGAGGTCAACAAAAAACACAGGTAGATATAAGATAAGAACGTGTGGATGTAACCAAGATGAGAAGAAAGGAGAGTTAGGTAGCATGTTTGAGGAAAGGAACCTGGATGTTTTGGCTCTGACTGAAACGAGGCTCAAGGGTAAAGGGAAGGAGTGGTTTGGAAATGTCTTGGGAGTAAAGTTAGGGGTTGGTGAGAGGACAAGAGCAAGGGAAGGAGTAGCACTACTCCTGAAACAGGAGTTGTGGGAGTATGCGATAGAGTGTAAGAAAGTAAACTCTTGAATGATATGGGTAAAACTGAAAGTGGATGGAGAGAGATGAGTGATTATTGGTGCCTATGCACCTGGTCACGAGAAGAAAGATCATGAGAGGCAAGTGTTTCGGGACCAGATGAGTGAATGTGTCAGCATTTTTGATGCACGAGACCGGGTTATAGTGATGGGTGATTTGAATGTAAAGCTGAGTGATGTGGCGGTTGAGAGTATAATTAGCGTACATGAGATGTTCAGTGTTGTAAATGGAAATGGTGAAGACCTTGTGGATTTGTGTGCTAAAAATGATCGGTGATTGGGAATACCTGGTTTAAAAAGAGAAATATACATAAGTATACATATGTGAGTAGGAAAGCTCGCCAAAGGCCATTATTGGATTACGTGTTAATTGATAGGCGTGTAAAAGAGAGACTTGTGGATGTTAATGTGCTGAGAGGGGCACTTGGAGGGATATCTGATTACTATCTTGGGGAGGCGAAGGTGAAGATATGTAGAGGTTTTCAGAAAAGAAGAGAGAATGCTGAAGAGAAGAGAGTGGTGAGAGTAAGTGGGCTTGGAAAAGAGACTTGTGTGAGGAAGTACCAGGAGAAATTGGGTTTACAATGGCAAAGGGTGAGAGCAAACGACTTAAGGGGAGTGGTGAAGAAATGGAATATATTTAAGGAAGCAGTGATGGCTTGTGCAAAAATTGCATGTGGCACGAGAAAGGTGGGAAGTGGGCAGATTAGAAAAAGTAATGGTGGTGGGATGAAGAAGTAAAGTTGTTAGTGAAAGAGGAAAGAGAAGGGCTTGGAAGATACTTGCAAGGAAGGAGTGCAAAAGACTGGGAGATATTTAATAGAAAGCGGCGGGAGGTCAAGAGAAAGTGCAAGGGTTGAAAAGGAGGGCAATTGAGAGTTGGGGTGAGAGAGTATCATTAAACTTTAGGGAAAATAGAAAGATGTCTTGGAAGGAAGAAAATAACGTGCGTAAGACGAAAGAACATCGGTGAAGGGGCAAATGGGGAAGTAATAACAGGTGGTGATGAAGTGAGAAGGAGATGGAGTATGCATTTTGAAGGTTTATTGAATGTGTTTGATGATATAGTGGCAGATATAGGGTCAGGGAGAATGATTTGGTTAAGAGAGAAGAGGTAGTGAAAGCTTCGTGGAAGGTGAAATCCAGCAAGGCGGTGGGTTTGGATGATATTGCAGTAGAATTCATCAAAAAAGGGGGTGACTGTGTTGTTGATTGGTTGGTAAGGATGTTCAGTGTATGCATGGATCATGGTGAAGTCCCAGAGGATTGGTGGAATGCATGCATAGTGCCACTGTACAAAGGCAAAGGGGATAAAGGTGAGTGTTTAAATTACAGAAGTATAAGTTTGTTGAGTATTCTTGGGAAATTATATGGGAGGGTATTGATTGAGATGGTGAAGGCATGACAGAGCATCAAAGTTGGAAAGAGCAGCGTGGTTTAAGAAGTAGTAGATGATGTGTGGATCAGGTATTTGCTTTGAAGAATGTATATGAGAAATACTTAGAAAAACAGATGGTTTTGCATGTAGCATTTATGGATTTGGAGAAGGCATGTGATAGGGTTGATAGAGATGCTTCGTGGAAGGTCATAAGAGAATATCCTATAGGAGGGAAGTTGTTAGAAATAGTGGAAAGTTTTTACCAATGATGTAAGGCATGTGTACGAGTAGGAAGAGAGGTGAGCGAATGGTTCTCAGTGAATATCGGTTTCCAGCAGGAGTGTGTGATGTCACCTTGGTTGTTTAACTTGCTTATGAATGGGTTGGTTCAGAAGGTGAATGCAACAAGTTTGGAGAGAGGGGCAAGTATGCAGTCTGTAAAGGAGGAGAGGGCATGGGAAGTGAGCCAGTTGTTGTTCGCCGATGATACAGTTCTAGTAGAAGATTCGAGTGAGAAGCTGCAGAAGCTGATGACTTAGATTGGTAAAGTGTGTAAAAGGAAAAAAGTTGAGAGTAAATGTGAATAAGAACAAGGTTATTAGGCTAAGTAAGGTTGAGGGACAAGTTAACTGGGATAAAACTTTGAATGGAGAAAAATTGGATTGAGTGAAGTGTTTTAGATATCTGGGAGTGATTTTAGCAGCGAATGGAACCAAGGAAGCGGAAGTAATTCACATTTGGTAAACATGTGATTCACATGTTTACCATGAAAGTTGATGGAGAGAGATGGGTGATTATTGGTGCATATGCACCTGGGCATGAGGAGAAAGATCATGAGAGGCAAGTGTTTTGGGAGCAGCTGAATGAATGTGTTAGTGGTTTTGATGCACGAGACCGGGTTATAGTGATGGGTGATTTGAATGCAAAGGTGAGTAATGTGGCAGTTGAGGGAATAATTGGTATACATTGGGTGTTCAGTGTTGTAAATGGAAATGGTGAAGAGCTTGTAGATTTGTGTGCTGAAAAAGGACTGGTGATTGGGAATACCTGGTTTAAAAAGCGAGATATACATAAGTATACGTATGTAAGTAGGAGAGATGGCCAGAGAGCGTTATTGGATTACGTGTTAATTGACAGCCGCGCGAAAGAGAGACTTTTGGATGTTAATGTGCTGAGAGGTGCAACTGGAGGGACGTCTGATCATTATCTTGTGGAGGCTAAGGTGAAGATTTGTATGGGTTTTCAGAAAAGAAGAGTGAATGTTGGGGTGAGGAGGGTGGTGAGAGTAAGTGAGCTTGGGAAGGAGACTTGTGTGAGGAAGTACCAGGAGAGACTGAGTACAGAATGGAAAAAGGTGAGAACAATGGAAGTAAGGGGAGTGGGGGAGGAATGGGATGTATTTAGGGAATCAGTGATGGATTACGCAAAAGATGCTTGTGGCATGAGAAGAGTGGGAGGTGGGTTGATTAGAAAGGGTAGTGAGTGGTGAGATGAAGAAGTAAGATTGTTAGTGAAAGAGAAGAGAGAGGCATTTTGAAGATTTTTGCAGGGAAAAAATGCAATTGAGTGGGAGATGTATAAAAGAAAGAGACAGGAGGTCAAGAGAAGGGTGCAAGAGGTGAAAAAGAGGGCAGATGAGAGTTGGGGTGAGAGAGTATCATTAAATTTTAAGGGAGAATAAAAAGATGTTCTGGAAGGAGGTAAATAAAGTGCGTAAGACAAGGGAGCAAA
Organism: Panulirus ornatus; assembly: GCF_036320965.1. Taxonomy (NCBI): domain Eukaryota; kingdom Metazoa; phylum Arthropoda; class Malacostraca; order Decapoda; family Palinuridae; genus Panulirus; species Panulirus ornatus. Next base: position 17,128,040 of record NC_092254.1, read on the forward strand.
TGGGAACTTCAGTGAAGGGCGCAAATGGGGAGGTGATAAGAAGTAGTGGTGATGTGAGAAGGAGATGGAGTGAGTATTTTGAAGGTTTGTTGAATGTGTTTGATGATAGAGTGGCAGATGTAGGGTGTTTTGGTCGAGGTGATGTGCAAAGTGAGAGGGTTGGGGAAATTGACTTTGTAAACAGAGAAGAGGTAGTAAAAGCTTTGCGGAAGATGAAAGCCGGCAAGGCAGCAGGTTTGGATGGTATTGCAGTGGAATTTATTAAAAAAGGGGTGACTGTATTATTGACTGGTTGGTATGTATGACTCATGGTAAGGTGCCTGAGGATTGGCGGAATGCGTGCATAGTGCCATTGTACAAAGGCACAGGGGATAAGAGTGAGTGCTCAAATTTCAGATGTATAAGTCTGTTGAGTATTCCTGGTAAATTATATGGGAGGGTATTGATTGAGAGGGTGAAGGCATGACTAATGAAACTGTTTTTTATGTCCAGTTGATTTTGGATTTAGATAGAATCTTATCACTGAAATATACATAATATCATCTGAATGTGTCCTGACAATTATTTACCTGTCATTATATGTACCAGATCTCTATTTTCAAAAAAGAAATGTTAGTCAGTATAAACACATCTTGTTCTCTAAACATTACCTGGAGTAAACACGTAACTCACAAATTTCTATAGATATGTAATAGTTGTCCCAGAAGTCCTTCCTTCTGCACTACTTGTATTCCACACTCAGCCGCCACTGTTTATAAGCACTTGGATGCGAATATGCCACTGGCAAAACACTGTAGAGTAAGCGGATGTACGTTTGTTAAACATAAGGATAAACTGACACAAAGGTTTCCACACCTGTGGCTGCTGTGGCCTTGTGGTTGCACGATCTTGATAATGAGAAAAACTTACTGTCCACCTGCACACTGTACCCTCCACAGGGTCAGGAATACCTTCACTTATATCTGGTGAATCTTGAGATCAAGCCAAAAAACAATGCATGTATTCAAGTGAGGTTTGCACATAAATCCCGGACATGTATGATGACACACTCGCCACTTCTCGTTACGTCACCGAAGGTTATAAAGTTGACAAGCGAAGGTCGACGGGTGTTCAGTCAGGAGTCACGACCAACACCAGCCAGACCTTAACATTAACATCTCACTTACGTAGGTACGTTTCCCTCACCATCTCTCTCTCCTCTCTCTCTCTCTCTCTCTCTCTCTCTCTCTCTCTCTCTCTCTCTCTCTCTCTCTCTCTCTCTCTCTCTCTCTCTCTCTCTCTATATATATATATATATATATATATATATATATGTATATTTTCTTTCAAACTATTCGCCATTTCCCGCATTAGCAAGGTAGCGTTAAGAACAGAGGACTGGGCCTCTGAGGGAATATCCTCACCTGGCTGTTATTCCATGTAGGTGGGGTGGCGACGAGAAGGAATAAGGGCACACAGTATGAATTATGTATATATGTATATATCTGTGTGTGTGTGTATATATATATATATATATATATATATATATATATATATATATTGTTCGCTGATGATACAGCGCTGGTGGCTGATTCATGTGAGAAACTGCAGAAGCTGGTGACTGAGTTTGGTAAAATGTGTGGAAGAAGAAAGTTGAGAGTAAATGTGAATAAGAGCAAGGTTATTAGGTACAGTAGGGGTGAGGGTCAAGTCAATTGGGAGGTGAGTTTGAATGGAGAAAAACTGGAGGAAGTGAAGTGTTTTAGATATCTGGGAGTGGATCTGTCAGCGGATGGAACCATGGAAGCGGAAGTGGATCATAGGGTGGGGGAGGGGGCGAAAATTTTGGGAGCCTTGAAAAATGTGTGGAAGTCGAGAACATTATCTCGGAAAGCAAAAATGGGTATGTTTGAGGGAATAGTGGTTCCAACAATGTTGTATGGTTGCGAGGCGTGGGCTATGGATAGAGATGTGCGCAGGAGGATGGATGTGCTGGAAATGAGATGTTTGAGGACAATGTGTGGTGTGAGGTGGTTTGATCGAGTAAGTAACGTAAGGGTAAGAGAGATGTGTGGAAATAAAAAGAGCGTGGTTGAGAGAGCAGAAGAGGGTGTTTTGAAATGGTTTGGGCACATGGAGAGAATGAGTGAGGAGAGATTGACCAAGAGGATATATGTGTCGGAGGTGGAGGGAACGAGGAGAAGAGGGAGACCAAATTGGAGGTGGAAAGATGGAGTGAAAAAGATTTTGTGTGATCGGGGCCTGAACATGCAGGAGGGTGAAAGGAGGGCAAGAAATAGAGTGAATTGGAGTCATGTGGTATACAGAGGTTGATGTGCTGTCAGTGGATTGAAGCAAGGCATGTGAAGCGTCTGGGGTAAACCATGGAAAGCTGTGTAGGTATGTATATTTGCGTGTGTGGACGTGTGTATGTACATGTGTATGGGGGGGGGTTTGGGCCATTTCTTTCGTCTGTTTCCTTGCGCTACCTCGCAAACGCGGGAGACAGCGACAAAGTATAAAAAAAAAAAAAAAAAAAAAAAAAATATATATATATATATATATATATATATATATATACCGCTACCTCGCTAATGCGGGAAATGGCGAATAGTATGAAAGAAAGATATATATATATATATATATATATATATGTATATATATATATATATATATATATATATATATATATATATATTATCCCTGGGGATGGGGGAGAAAGAATGCTTCCCACGTATTCCCTGCATGTCGTAGAAGGCGACTAAAAGGGGAGGGAGCGGGGGGCTGGAAATCCTCCCCTCTCACTTTTTTTTTTTTTTTTTTTTTTTTTTTTTTTTTCCAAAAGAGGGAACAGAGAAGGGGCCCAGGTGAGGATATTCCCTCAAGGGCCTAGTCCTCTGTTCTCAACGCTACCTCGCTAATGCGGGAAATGGCGAATAGTATGAAAGAAAGAAAGATATATATATATATATATATATATATATATATATATATATATATATATATATATATATATATATATATATTATCCCTGGGGATAGGGGATTAATAATACTTCCCACGTATTCCCTGCGTGTCGTAGAAGGCGACTAAAAGGGGAGGGAGCGGGGGGCTGGAAATCCTCCCCTCTCGTTTTTTTTTTTTTTTTTTCAAAAAGAAGGAACAGAGAATTGGGCCAGGTGAGGGTATTCCCTCAAAGGCCCAGTCCTCTGTTCTTAACGCTACCTCGCTAATGCGGGAAATGGCGAATAGTTTGAAAGAAAGAAAGAAGATATATATATATATATATATATATATATATATATATATATATATATATATATATATATATATATATATCTTTTCTTTTTTCCTTTTAACTATTCCCCATTTCCCGCGTTAGCGAGGTACCGTTAAGAACAGAGGACTGGGCCTTTTTTGGAATATCCTCACCTGGCCCCCTCTGTTCCTTCTTTTGGAAAATTATATATATATATATATATATATATATATATATATATATATATATATATATATATATATATATATATATATATATATATATATATATATATATATACATATATATATGTATACGTTGAGATGTATAGGTATGTACATTTGCGTGTGTGGACGTGTATGTATATACATGTATATGTGCATGTATATACATGAATATATATGGAGAGAGTACACAATGGAAAAAGGTAAGAACAAAGGAGATAAGGGGAGTGGGGGAGGAATGGGATGTATTTAGGGAAGCAGTGATGGCTTGCGCAAAAGATGCTTGTGGCATGAGAAGCGTGGGAGGTGGGCAGATTAGAAAGGGTAGTGAGTGGTGGGATGAAAAAGAAAGATTATCAGTGAAAGAGAAAAGAGAGGCATTTGGACGATTTTTGCAAGGAAATAATACAAATGACTGGAATATGTATAAAAGAAAGAGGCAGGAAGTCAAGAGAAAGGTGCAGGAGGTAAAAAAGAGGGCAAATGAGAGTTGGGGTGAGAGAGTATCATTAAATTTTAGGGAGAATAAAAAGATGTTTTGGAAAGAGGTAAATAAAGTGCGTAAGACAAGGGAACAAATAGGAACTTCAGTGAAGGGGGCTAATGGGGGAGGTGATAACAAATAGTGGTGATGTGAGGAGATAAAGTGAATATTTTGAAGGTTTGTTAAATGTGTTTGATAATAGAGTGGCAGATATAGGGTGTTTTGGTGGAGGTGGTGTGCAAAGAGAGAGGGTTAGGGAAAATGATTTGGTAAACAGAGAAGAGGTAGTAAAAGCTTTGCGGAAAATAAAAGCCGGCAAGGCAGTGGGTTTGAATGGTATTGCAGTGGAATTTATCAAAAAAGGAGTGACTGTATTGTTGACTGGTTGGTAAGGTTATTTAACGTATGTATGATTCATGGTGAGGTGCCTGAGGATTGGAGGAATACTTGCATAGTGCCATTGTACAAAAGCAAAGGGGATAAAAGTGAGTGCTCAAATTACTGAATTATAAGTTTGTTGAGTACTCCTGGTAAATTATATGGGAGGGTATTGATTGAGAGGGTGAAGGCATGTACAGAGCATCAGATTGGGGAAGAGCAGTGTGGTTTCAGAAGTGGTAGAGGATGTGTGGATCAAGTGTTTGCTCTGAAAAATGTATGTGAGAAATACTTAGAAAAGCAAATGGAGACCAAATTGGAGGTGGAAAGATGGAGTGAAAAAGATTTTGAGTAATCTTGGCCTCGACATGCGGAAGGGTAGAAGGCTAACACGGGAAAGAGAATTGGAAAAATGTGGTATACCTGGGTAGACGTGTTGTCACTCAACTGAACTAGGGCTTGTGACACGCTCGGGTATACCAGGGAGAGATGTATGTGGCCGGGATGTGGATAGGGAGCTATGGTTTCGGGGTAATACACATGACAGCTCGAGTAGGGATGTAAACGGAAGTCAAGAAGGAAGCTCAGATGTTTATTATCATTATCGAAACTTCACTACTTTATCATGTATCTGTAATGTTGCAGGAAAACCGCAGTGATTTGTGATGCTCTTGTTGGCTACACTAACGTTGCTGAGAGCAAGCGACGCCCAAATTATCCCCTCTATGTTCATATGCTGCCCACTACTTAACTATGGATCCCGCGAGCAGTACGACGCGTGTCATGACATGTTTCTGCCCACCCCTGACTGCCAGGAATACAACTCAAGTAAGAAACTTAACTGTGGCAAATATTGACCAACATTGTTGTTTACAAGCGTCTTGACAGACACTTTGCTTTCTCAACTTTGTAATGAAATTATCGGGAGAATATATATACATATATATATATATATATATATATATATATATATATATATATATATATATATATATATATATATATATATTTTTTTTTTTTTTGCCGCTGTCTCCCGCTCCTGCGAGGTAGCGCAAGGAAACAGACGAAAGAAATGGCCCAACCTACCCCCACACACATGCACACACAAACACGTCCACACGCAAACATACACACCCACACATCCCAACGTACACACACATATATACGCACACAAACACACACATATACAAACATGCACACACTTCACACTGTCTGCCTTTATTCATTCCCATCGCCACCTCGCCACACATAGAATAACATCCCCCTCCGCCCTCATGTGTTCGAGGTATTGCTAGGAAAAGACAACAAAAGCCCCATTCGTTCACACTCAGTCTCTAGCTGTCATGCAATAATGCCCGAAACCACAGCTCCCTTTCCACATCCAGGCCCCACACAACTTTCCATGGTTTACCCCAGACGCTTCACATGCCCTGGTTCAATCCATTGACAGCACGTCGACCATGGTATACCACATCGATCCAATTCACTCTATTCCTTGCACGCCTTTCACCCTCCTGCATGTTCAGGCCCCGATCACTCAAAATCTTTTTCACTCCATCTTTCCACCTCCAATTTGGTCTCCCACTTCTCCTCGTGCCCTCCACCTCCGACACATATATCCTCTTGCTCAATCTTTCCGCACTCATTCTCTCCACGTGACCAAACCATTTCAAAACACCCTCTTCTGCTCTCTCAACCACACTCTTGTAATTTCCACACATCTCTCTTACACTTATATTACTTACTCGATCAAACCACCTCACACCACACATTATCCTCAAACATCTCATTTCCAGCACATCCACCCTCCTGCGCACAACTCTATCCATAGCCCACGCCTCGCAACCGTACAACATTGTTGGAACCAAACATAACCATTTTTGCTTTCCGAGATAATGTTCTCGCCTTTCACACATTCTTCAAGGCTCCCAGGATTTTCGCCCCCTCCCCCACCCTATGATTCACTTCCGCTTCCATGGTTCCATCCGCTGCCAGATCCACTCCCAGATATCTAAAACACTTTACCTCCTCGAGTTTTTCTCCATTCAAACTTACCTCCCATTTGACTTGACCCTCAGCCCTACTGTACCTAATAACCCTGCTCTTGTTCACATTTACTCTTAACTTTCTTCTTTCACACACTTTACCAAACTCAGTCACCAGCTTGTGCAGTTTCTTACATGAATCAGCCACCAGCGCTGTATCATCAGCGAACAACAACTGACTCACTTCCCAAGCTCTCTAATCCACAACAGATTGCATACTTGCCCCTCTTTCCAAAACTCTTGCATTCACCTCCCTAACAACCCCATCCATAAACAAATTAAACAACCATGGAGACATCACACACCCCTACCGCAAACCTACATTCACTGAGAAGCAATCACTTTCCTCTCTTCCTACACATAAACATGCCTTACATCCTAGATAAAAACTTTTCACTGCTTCTAACAACTTGTCTCCCACACCATATATTCTTAAAACCTTCCACAGAGCATCTCTATCAACTTTATCATATGCCTTCTCCAGATCCATAAATGCTACATACAAATCCATCTGTTTTTCTAAGTATGTCTCACATACATTCTTCAAAGCAAACACCTGATCCACACATCCTCTACCACTTCTGAAACCACACTGCTCTTCCCCAATCTGATGCTCTATACACGCCTTCACCCTCTCAATCAATACCCTCCCATATAATTTACCAGGAATACTCAACAGACTTATACCTCTGTAATTTGAGGACTCACTCTAATCCCCTTTGCCTTTGTACAATGGCACTATGCAAGCATTACGCCAATCCTCAGGCACCTCACCATGAATCATACATACATCAAATAACCTCACCAACCAGTCAACAATACAGTCACCCCCTTTTTTGATAAATTCCACTGCAATACCATCCAAACCTGCTGCTTTACCGGCTTTCATCTTCCGTAAAGTTTTTTCTACCTCTTCTCTATTTACCAAATCATTTTCCCTAACCCTCTCACTTTGCACACCACCTCGACCAAAACACCCTATATCTGCCACTCTATCATCAAACACATTCAACAAACCTTCAAAATACTCACTCCATCTCCTCACATCACCACTACTTGTTATCACCTCCCGATTAGCCCCATTCACTGAAGTTCCCATTTGCTCCCTTGTCTTACGCACTTTATTTATCTCCTTCCAAAACATCTTTTTATTCTCCATGAAATTTAATGATACTCTCTCACCCCAACTCATTTGCCCTCTTTTTCACTTCTTGCATCTTTCTCTTGACCTCCTGCCTCTTTCTTTTATACCTCTCCCACTCATTTGCACCCTTTCCCTGCAAAAATCGTTCAAATGCCTCTCTCTTCTCTTTCACTAATAATCTTACTTCTTCATCCCACCACTCACTACCTTTTCTAATAAAAACCCAACTCCCACACTTCTCATGCCACAAGCATCTTTTGCGCAATCCCTCACTGCTTCCCTAAATACATCCCATTCCTCCCCCACTCCTCTTACCTCCTTTGTTCTCACCTTTTTCCATTCTGTACTCAGTCTCTCCTGGTACTTCCTCACTCAAGTCTCCTTCCCAAGCTCACTTGCTCTCACCACTCTCTTCACCCCAACATTCTTCTTTTCTGAAAACCCCCACAAATCTTCACCTTCGCCTCCACAAGATAATGATCAGACATCCCTCCAGTTGCACCTCTCAGCACATTAACATCCAAAAATCTCTCTTTCGTGCGTCTATCAATTAACACGTAATCCAATAACGCTCTCTGGCCATCTCTCCCACTTACATACGTATACTTATGTATATCTCGCTTTTTAAACCAGGTATTCCCAATCACCAGTCCTTTTTCAGCACATAAATCTACAAGCTCTTCACCATTTCCATTTACAACACTGAACATCTCCATGTATACCAATTACTCCCTCAACTGCCACATTACTCACCTTTGCATTCAAATTACCTATCACTATAACCCGGTCTTGTGCATCAAAACCAGTAACACACTCATTCAGCTGCTCGCAAAACACTTGCATCTCATGATTTTTCTTCTCATGCCCAGGTGCGTATGCACCAATAATCACCCATCTCTCTCTATCAACTTTCAGTTAACCCCATATCAATCTAGAATTTACTTTCTTACACTCTATCACATACTCCCACAACTCCTGATTCAGGAGTAGTGCTACTCCTTCCCTTGCTCTTGTCCTCTCACTAACCCCTGACTTTACTCCTAAGACATTCTTAAACCACTCTTCCCCTTTACCCTTGAGCTTCGTTTCACTCAGAGCCAAAACATCCAGGTTCCTTTCCTCAAACATACTATCTCTCCTTCTTTCTCATCTTAGTTACATCCACACACATTTAGACACCCCAATCTGAGCCTTCGAGGAGGATGAGCACTCCTCGCGTGACTTCTTCTGTTTCCCCTTTTAGAAAGTTAAAATACAAGGAGGGGAGGGTTTCTGGCCCCCCGCTCCCGTCCCCTTTAGTCGCCTTCTACGACACGTGAGGAATGCGTGGGAAGTATTCTTTCTCCCTTATCCCCAGGGATATATATATATATATATATATATATATATATATATATATATATATATATATATATATATATATATATATATATATATATATATATATATCTTTCTTTCTTTCAAACTATTCGCCATTTCCCGCATTAGCGAGGTAGCGTTAAGAACAGAGGAGACTGGGCCTTTGAGGGAATACCCTCACCTGGCCCAATTCTCTGTTCCTTCTTTTGGAAAATTAAAAAAAAAACGAGAGGGGAGGATTTCCAGCCCCCCGCTCCCTCCCCTTTTAGTCGCCTTCTACGACACGCAGGGAATACGTGGGAAGTATTCTTTCTCCCCTATCCCCAGGGATAATATATATATATATATATATATATATATATATATATATATATATATATATATATATATATATATATATATATATATACTTCCCACGTATTCCCTGCGTGTCGTAGAAGGCGACTAAAAGGGGAGGGAGCGGGGGGCTGGAAATCCTCCCCTCTCGTTTTTTTTTTGATTTTCCAAAAGAAGGAACAGAGAACGAGGCCAAGTGAGGATATTCCCTCAGAGGCCCAGTCCTCTGTTCTTAACGCTACCTTGCTAACGCGGGAAATGGCGAATAGTATGAAAGAAAGAAAAAAAAAAAAATATATATATATATATATATATATATATATATATATATATATATATATATATATATATGGCTGATGGAGCTTTGTATGTTCTATGAAGGTGCGCGTTCATATACACTTTATTCGTATTCATATAACTCCGCGTTGTACAGTCAGGTTCGGTAAAACGCTCTCAGCTGGCTATGTGTTCTGTTCGGAAAGAACCGATAGACCCCGTTGCTCACCATAGTGAGACGAAGGGTATTCGAGTACTTAGTATTTCGAATAGTTGTTTCCTATTATACAGTCCCTTAGCCTAGCGGTTAGCATGCCTGCCTCTTGCACAATGGGTCCCAGGTTCGATCCTGGCTGATGGAGCTTTGTATGATATATATATATATATATATATACATATATATATACATATTTATATATATATATATATTTTTTTTTTTCTTTTCAAACTATTCGCCATTTCCCGCGCTAGCGAGGTAGCGTTAAGAACAGAGAACTGGGCCACTGAGGGAATATCCTCACCTGGCCCCCTTCTCTGTTCCTTCTTTTGGAAAATTAAAAAAAAAATTGAGAGGGGAGGATTTCCAGCCCCCCGCTCCCTCCCCTTTTAGTCGCCTTCTACGACACGCAGGGAATACGTGGGAAGTATTCTTTCTCCCCTATCCCCAGGGATAATATATATATATATATATATATATATATATATATATATATATATATATATATATATATATATATATATATATATATATATATATATATATATATATATATATATATATATATATATATATATATATATATATATACCTGGGACCCCTTGTGCAAGAGGCAGGCATGCTAACCGCTAGGCTAAGGGACTGTATAATAGGAAACAACTATTCGAAATACTAAGTACTCGAATACCCTTCGTCTCACAATGGTGAGCAACGGGGACTATCGGTTGTTTCCGAACAGAGCACATAGCCAGCTGATAGCGTTTTACCGAACATCAGTATCATCAGCGAAGAACAACTGACTCACTTCCCAAGCTCTCTCATCCACAACAGACTTCATACTTGCCCCTCTTTCCAAAAATCTTGCATTCACCTCCCTAACAACCCCATCCATAAACAAATTAAACAACCATGGAGACATCACACACCCCTGCCGCAAACCTACATTCACTGAGAACCAATCACTTTCCTCTCTTCCTACACGTACACATGCCTTACATCCTCGATAAAAACTTTTCACTGCTTCTAACAACTTGCCTCCCACACCATATATTCTTAATACCTTCCTCAGAGCATCTCTATCAACTCTATCATATGCCTTCTCCAGATCCATAAATGCTACATACAAATCCATTTGCTTTTCTAAGTATTTCTCACATGCATTGTTCAAACACCTGATCCACACATCCTCTACCACTTCTGAAACCACACTGCTCTTCCCTAATCTGATGCTCTGTACATGCCTTCATCCTCTCAATCAATACCCTCACATATGATTTACCAGGAATACTCAACAAACTTATACCTCTGTAATTTGAGCACTCACTCTTATCCCCTTTGCCTTTCTACAATGGCACTATGCAAGCATTCCTCCAATCCTCAGGCATCTCACCATGAGTCATACATACATTAAATAAACTTACCAACCAGTCATCAATACAGTCACCCCCTTTTTTAAGATCCAAACCTGCTGCCTTGCCGGCTTTCATCTTCCGCAAAGCTTTTACTACCTCTTCTCTGTTTACCAAATCATTTTCCCTAACCCTCTCACTTTGCACACCAACTCGACCAAAACACCCTATATCTGCCACTCTATCATCAAACACATTCAACAAACCTTCATAATACTCACTCCATCTCCTTCTCACATCACCACTACTTGTTATCACCTCCCCACTTGCGCCCTTCACTGAAGTTCCCATTTGCTCCCCTGTCTTACACACTTTATTTACCTCCTTCCAGAACATCTTTTTATTCTCCCTAAAATTTAAGGATACTCTCTCACCTCAACTCTCATTTGCCCTCTTTTTCACCTCTTGCACCTTTCTCTTGACCTCCTGTCTCTTTCTTTTATACATCTCCCACTCAATTGCATTTTTTCCCTGCAAAAATCGTCCAAATGCCTCTCTCTTCTCTTTCACTAATAATCTTACTTCTTCATCCCACCACTCACTACCCTTTCTAATCAACCCACCTCCCACTCTTCTCATGCCACAAGATAATTGGTAAGGTTATTTAATGTATGTATGACTCATGTTGAGGTGCCTGAGGATTGGCGGAATGCGTGCTTAGTGCCATTGTACAAAGGCAAAGGGGATAAGAGTGAGTGCTCAAATTACAGAGGTATAAGTTTGTTCAGTATTCCTGGTGAATTATATGGGAGGGTATTGATTGAGAGGGTGAAAGCATGTACAGAGCATCAGATTGGGGAAGAGCAGTGTGGTTTCAGAAGTCGTAGAGGATGTGTGGATCAGGTGTTTGCTTTGAAGAATGTATGTGAGAAATACCTAGAAAAGCAAATGGATTTGTATGTAGCATTTATGGATGTGGAGAAGGCATATGATAGAGTTGATTGAGATGCTCTGTGGAAGGTATTAAGAATATATGGTGTGTGAGGCAAGTTGTTAGAAGCAGTGAAAAGTTTTTATCGAGGATGTAAGGCATACATATATATATATATATATATATATATATATATATATATATATATATATATATATATATATATATATATATATATATATATATATATATATATATATATATATATATATATATATATATATATATATATATATGAGAGGCAAGTGTTTTGGGAGCAGCTGAATGAGTGTGTTAGCGGTTTTGATGCACGAGACCGGGTTATAGTGATGGGTGATTTGAATGCAAAGGTGAGTAATGTGGCAGTTGAGGGAATAATTGGTATGCATGGGGTGTTCAGTGTTGTAAATGGAAATGGTGAAGAGCTTGTAGATTTATGTGCTGAAAAAGGACAGATGATTGGGAATACCTGGTTTAAAAAGCGAGATATACATAAGTATACTTATGTAAGTAGGAGAGATGGCCAGAGAGCGTTATTGGATTACGTGTTAATTGACAGGCGTGCGAAAGAGAGACTTTTGGATGTTAATGTGCTGAGAGGTGCAACTGGAGGGATGTCTGATCATTATCTTGTGGAGGCAAAGGTGAAGATTAGTATGGGTTTTCAGAAAAGAGGAGTGAATGTTGGGGTGAAGAAGGTGGTGAGAGTAAGTGAGCTTGGGAAGGAGACCTGCGTGGGGAAGTACCAGGAGAGACTGTGTACAGAATGGAAAAAGGTGAGAACAATGGAAGTAAGGGGAGTGGGGGAGGGATGGGATGTATTTAGGGAATCAGTGATGGATTGCGCAAAAGATGCTTGTGGCATGAGAAGAGTGGGAGGTGGGCTGTTTAGAAAGGGTAGTGAGTGGTGGGATGAAGAAGTAAGAGTATTAGTGAAAGAGAAGAGAGAGGCATTTGGACGATTTTTGCAGGGAAAAATGCAATTGAGTGGGAGAAGTATAAAAGAAAGAGACAGGAGGTCAAGAGAAAGGTGCAAGAGGTGAAAAAGAGGGCAAATGAGAGTTGGGGTGAGAGACTATCAGTAAATTTTAGGGAGAATAAAAAGATGTTCTGGAAGGAGGTAAATAGGGTGCGAAGACAAGGGAGCAAATGGGAACTTCAGTGAAGGGCGTAAATGGGGAGGTGATAACTAGTAGTGGTGATGTGAAAAGGAGATGGAATGAGTATTTTGAAGGTTTGTTGAATGTGTCTGATGACAGAGTGGCAGATATAGGGTGTTTTGGTCGAGGTGGTGTGCAAAGTGAGAGGGTTAGGGAAAATGATTTGGTAAACAGAGAAGAGGTAGTAAAAGCTTTGCGGAAGATGAAAGCCGGCAAGGCAGCAGGTTTGGATGGTATTGCAGTGGAATTTATTAAAAAAGGGGGTGACTGTATTGTTGACTGGTTGGTAAGGTTATTTAATGTATGTATGACTCATGGTGAGGTGCCTGAGGATTGGCGGAATGCGTGCATAGTGCCATTGTACAAAGGCAAAGGGGATAAGAGTGAGTGCTCAAATTACAGAGGTATAAGTTTGTTGAGTATTCCTGGTAAATTGTATGGGAGGGTATTGATTGAGAGGGTGAAGGCATGTACAGAGCATCAGATTGGGGAAGAGCAGTGTGGTTTCAGAAGTGGTAGAGGATGTGTGGATCAGGTGTTTGCTTTGAAGAATGTATGTGAGAAATACTTAGAAAAGCAAATGGATTTGTATGTAGCATTTATGGATCTGGAGAAGGCATATGATAGAGTTGATAGAGATGCTCTGTGGAAGGTATTAAGAATATATGGTGTGGGAGGCAAGTTGTTAGAAGCAGTGAAAAGTTTTTATCGAGGATGTAAGGCATGTGTACGTGTAGGAAGAGAGGAAAGTGATTGGTTCTCAGTGAATGTAGGTTTGCGGCAGGGGTGTGTGATGTCTCCATGGTTGTTTAATTTGTTTATGGATGGGGTTGTTAGGGAGGTAAATGCAAGAGTCCTGGAAAGAGGGGCAAGTATGAAGTCTGTTGGGGATGAGAGAGCTTGGGAAGTGAGTCAGTTGTTGTTCGCTGATGATACAGCGCTGGTGGCTGATTCATGTGAGAAACTGCAGAAGCTGGTGACTGAGTTTGGTAAAGTGTGTGGAAGAAGAAAGTTAAGAGTAAATGTGAATAAGAGCAAGGTTATTAGGTACAGTAGGGTTGAGGGTCAAGTCAATTGGGAGGTGAGTTTGAATGGAGAAAAACTGGAGGAAGTGAAGTCTTTTAGATATCTGGGAGTGGATCTGTCAGCGGATGGAACCATGGAAGCGGAAGTGGATCATAGGGTGGGGGAGGGGGCGAAAATTTTGGGAGCCTTGAAAAATGTGTGGAAGTCGAGAACATTATCTCGGAAAGCAAAAATGGGTATGTTTGAAGGAATAGTGGTTCCAACAATGTTGTATGGTTGCGAGGCGTGGGCTATGGATAGAGTTGTGCGCAGGAGGATGGATGTGCTGGAAATGAGATGTTTGAGGACAATGTGTGGTGTGAGGTGGTTTGATCGAGTAAGTAACGTAAGGGTAAGAGAGATGTGTGGAAATAAAAAGAGCGTGGTTGAGAGAGCAGAAGAGGGTGTTTTGAAATGGTTTGGGGACATGGAGAGAATGAGTGAGGAAAGATTGACCAAGAGGGTATATGTGTCGGAGGTGGAGGGAACGAGGAGAAGAGGGAGACCAAATTGGAGGTGGAAAGATGGAGTGAAAAAGATTTTGTGTGATCGGGGCCTGAACATGCAGGAGGGTGAAAGGAGGGCAAGGAATAGAGTGAATTGGATCGATGTGGTATACAGGGGTTGACGTGCTGTCAGTGGATTGAATCAAGGCATGTGAAGCGTCTGGGGTAAACCATGGAAAGCTGTGTAGGTATGTATATTTGCGTGTGTGGACGTGTGTATGTACATGTGTATGGGGGGGGGCATTTCTTTCGTCTCTTTCCTTGCGCTACCTCGCAAACGCGGGAGACAGCGACAAAGTATAAAAAAAAAAAAAAAAAAAAAAAAAAAAAAAAAAAAATATTATATATATATATATATATATATATATATATATATATATATATATATATATATATATATATATATGTATATATATATATATATATGCATATATATATATATATATATATATATATATATATATATATATATATATATATATATATATATATATATATATATATATATATATATATATATATATATATATATATATATATATATATATATACATATAAATATATATATATATATATATATATATATATATATATATATATATATATATATATATATATTTATATGAATATATATATATATATATATATATATATATATATATATATATATATATATATATATATATATATATATATATATATATATATATATATATATATATATATGCCAGTTTGCGGCAGGCGTGCATGATGTCTCCATGATTGTTTAATTTTTTTATGGATTTTAGGGAGGTTTTATGGTTTTTAGGGAGGTAAATGCAAGACTTTTGGAGAGAGAGGCAAGTATTCAGTCTGTTGTGGATGAGGTGGAGAGGGCTTGGGAAATGAGTCAGTTGTTGTTTGCTGATGATACAGCGCTAGAGGCTGATACGGGTGATAAACTGCAGAAGCGGGTGACAGAGTTTAGTAAAGTGTGTGAAAGAAGAAAGCTGAGAGTAAATGTAAATAATAGCAATGTCATTAGGTACAGTAGGGTTGAAGGACAAGTCAGTTGGGAGGTAAGTTTGAATGGAGGAAAACTGGAGGAAGTGAAGTGTTTTAAATGTCTGCGAGTGGATTTGGCAGCGGATGTAATCATGGAAGCGGAAGTGAGTCACAGGGTGGGGGAAGAGGCGAAAGTTCTGGAAGTGTTGAAAAATGTGTGGAAGGCGAGAGCATTATATCAGAAAGCAAAAATGGGTATGTTTGAAGGAATAGTAGTTCCAACAATGTTATATGGTTGCGAGGCATGGGCTATAGATCGGGTGGTGCGGAGGAGGGTGGATGTGCTGGAAATGAGATGTTTGAGGACAATATGTGGTGTGAGGTGGTTTGATCGAGTAAGTAATGAAAGGGTAAGAGAGATGTGTGGTAATAAAAAAGAGTGTAGTTGAGAGAGCAGAAGGGGGTGTTTTGAAATGGTTTGGTCATATGGAGAGAAAGTGAGGAAAGATTGACAAAGAGGATATATGTGTCAGAGGTGGAGGGAACGAAGAGAAGTGGGAGACCAAATTGGAGGTAGAAAGATGGAGTGGAAAAGATTTTGAGCGATCGGAGCCTGAACATGCAGGAGGGTGAAAGGCGTGCAAGGAATATAGTGAATTGGGACGATGTGTTATAACAGAATCGACTTGCTGTCAGTGGATTGAACCAGGGCATGTGAAGCGTCTGTGTTAAACCATGGAAAGTTTTGTCGGGCCTGGATGTGGAAAGGGAGCTTTGGTTTCGGTACATTATACATGACAGCTACAGACTGAGTGTGAACGAATGTGGCCTTTGTTGTCTTTTTCTGGCGCTACCTCGCGCGCATGCCGTGGGAAGGGGCTGTCATTTCATGTGTGGCGAGATAGCGACGGAATGAGTGATGGCAGCAAGTATGAATTATGTACATGTGTATGTATGTACATGTCTACGTATGTACATATATGTATACGTTGAAATATATACGTATGTATATGTGCGTCTGTAGACGTGTACGTATATACATGTGTATGTGGGTTGGTTGGGTAATTCTTTCGTCTCTTACCTCACTAACGCTGGACACAGCGACAAAATATAATAAATACATAAGTATTTATATGTGTGTTGGAAAGGATCACAATTTTGCGCGTGATCAAGATATTCCTATGAGTCCACGGGGAAAATGTAACACGAAAAGTTCCTAAGTGCTCTTTCGAGTAATAATCACATCATCAGGGGAGACACAAGAGAGAAATATAACAGTCAGTTGATATACATCGAAGAGACGAAGCTAGGACGCCATGTGATTGTCCAAAACATACAACGAGCTCGTTGTATGTTTTGGACCATCACATGTTTACCAAACGGCGTCCTAGCTTCATCTCTTCGATGTATATCAACTGACTGTTATATTTCTCTCTTGTGTCTCCCCTGATGATGGGAGCTTTTCGTGTTTCATTTTCCCCGTGGACTCATAGGATTATATGTGTGTGTGTGTGTGTGTGTGTGTGTGTGTGTGTGTGTGTGTGTGTGTGTGTGTGTGTGGATGTAACCAAGACGAGAAAAAAGGAGAGCTAGATTGTATGTTTGAGGAAAAGAACCTGGATGTTTTGGCTCTGAGTGAAACGAAGCTCAAGTGTTAAAGGGATAGAGTGATTTGGGAAAGTTTTTGAAGTAAAGTCAGGGGTTTGTGAGAGGACAAGAGCAAAGGAAGGGGTAGCACTACTCCTGAAACAGGAGTTGTGGGAGTATGTGATAGAGTATACGAAAATAAACTCAAGATTGATATGGGTAAAACTGAAAGTGGATAGAGATGGGTGATTATTGGTACCTATACACCTGTTCATAAGGAAGATCATGAGAGGCAAGTGTTTTGGGAGCAGCTAAGTGAGTGTGTTAGTCATCTCTGATTCACGAGACCGTCTTATAGTGATGAGTGATCTGAATGTGAGGGTGAGTAATGTGGCAGTTGAGGGTATAATTGGTGTACATGGGTGTTCATTGTTGTAAATAGATATGTTGAAAAGCTTTTGGACATGTGTGCTGAAAAAGGACTGGTGATTGGAAATACCTGATTTCAAAAGAGAGATAAGTACACGTACGTGAGTAGGAGAGATGGTCAAAGGGCGTCAATGGATTACGAGTTAATTGATAGGCGTGTAAAGGAGAGACTTCTGGATGTTATTGTGCTGAAAGGGGCAACTGGTGGGATGTCTCATCACTGTCTTGTGGAGGCGAAGGTGAAGATTTGTATAGGTTTCCAGAAAAGAAGAGAGAATGTCGGTGAGAAGAGAGTAGTGAGAGTAAGTGAGCTTGGAAAGAAGACTTGTGTGAGGACGTACCAGGAGAGATTGAGTGTAGAATGGCAAAAGGTGAGAGCAAGTGACGTGAATGGAGTAGGTGAGGAATGGGATGCACTCAGGGAGGCAGTAATGGCTTACGCAAAAGATGCATGTAACAAGAGAAAGGTAGGATGTGGGCAGATTAGAAAGGGTAGTGAGTGGTGGGATGATGAAGTAAGGTTGTTAGTAAAAGAGAAAACAGAGGCGTTTGGACGATACTTGCAAGGAAGGAGTGCAAAAGATTGGGAGATGTATAGAAGAAAGCGGAGGGAGTTAAAGAAAAAGGCGCAATGGTTCAAAAAGAGGTCAAATGAGAGTTGAGGTGAGAAAGAATCATTGAATTTTAAGGAGAATAGAAAGATGTTTTGGAAGGAGGTAAATAACGTGTGTAAGACTAGGGAACAAATGGAACCATCGGTGAAGGGGGCAAATGGGGAGGCAATAATATTCAGTAAAGAAGTAAGAAGATGAAGTGAGTATTTTGAGGGTTTGTTGAATGTGTTTAATGACAGAGTTACAAATATATAGTGTTTTGATCGAGGTGGTGTGCGAAGTGAGAGGGTCAGGTTGAATGGTTTGGTAAACAGGGAAGAGGTAGTCAAAGCTTTCCGGCAAGGCAGCAGGTTTGGATGGTATTGCAGTGGAATTTATCAGAATAAGGGGGTGACTTTGTTGTTGAGTGGTTGGTAAGGATATTCGTTGTATGTAAGGACCTTGGTGAAGTCCCTGAGGATTGCCAGAATTAATGTATAGTGCCATTGTACGTGTTTGTTCAAATTACAGAGGCTTGAACTTGTTGAGTATTCATAAAAAATCATTTGGGGGGGTATTGATTAAGAGGGTAGTCATGTACAGAGCATGTAGTATACGGGGTCGACGAGCTGTCAGTGGACTGAGCCAAGCCATGTGAAGCGTCTGGGATAAACAATGGAAAGTTTTGTTGTGCTTAGATATGGAAAGGGAGCTGTGGTTTCGGTGCATTATACATGACAGCTAGAGAATGAGTGTGAACAGACTTGGCCGTTATTGTTGCATCCTAGCGTTGCTTTCCTGGTGGGTGGGTGGGGAGGGGAATACTATATCCTGTGTGGCGGGATATATGTATGTATACGTTGGAATATATATGTATGTATATGAGCATGAGTGTGAGTTTATATATATATATATATATATATATATATATATATATATATATATATATATATATATATATATATATATATATATATATATATATATATATATATATATATATATATATATATATATATGTAAATATATATATATATATATATATATATATATATATATATATATATATATATATATATATATATATATATATATATATATATATATATATATATATATTTACATATATATATATATATATATATATATATATATATTTATATATATATATATATATATATATATATATATATATATATATATATATATATATATATATATATATATATATATATATATATATATATATATGTATATATATATATATATATATATATATATATATATATATATATATATATATATATATATATATATATTAGAAGAGTGGGAGGTGGGTTGATTAGAAAGGGTAGTGAGTGGTGGGATGAAGAAGTAAGAGTATTAGTGAAAGAGAAAAGAGAGGCATTTGGACGATTTTTGCAGGGAAAGAATGCAATTGAGTGGGAGATGTATAAAGGAAAGAGACAGGAGGTCAAGAGAAAGGTGCAAGAGGCGAAAAAGAGGGCAAATGAGAGTTGGGGTGAGAGAGTATCATTAAATTTCAGGGAGAATAAAAAGATGTTCTGGAAGGACGTAAATAAAGTACATAAGACAAGGGAGCAAATGGGAACTTCAGTGAAGGGCGGAAATGGGGAGGTGATAACAAGTAGTGGTGATGTGAGAAGGAGATGGAGTGAGTATTTTGAAGGTTTGTTGAATGTGTTTGATGATAGAGTGGCAGATATAGGGTGTTTTGGTCGAGGTGGTGTGCAAAGTGAGAGGGTTAGGGAAAATGATTTGGTAAACAGAGAAGAGGTAGTAAAAGCTTTGCGGAAGATGAAAGCCGGCAAGGCAGCAGGTTTGGATGGTATTGCAGTGGAATTTATTAAAAAAGGGGGTGACTGTATTATTGACTGGTTGGTAAGGTTATTTAATGTATGTATGACTCATGGTGAGGTGCCTAAGGATTGGCAGAATGTTTGCATAGTGCCATTGTACAAAGGCAAAGGGGATAAGAGTGAGTGCTCAAATTACAGAGGTATAAGTTTGTTAAGTATTCCTAGTAAATTATATGGGAGGGTATTGATTGAGAGGGTGAAGGCATGTACAGAGCATCAGATTGGGGAAGAGCAGTGTGGTTTCAGAAGTGGTAGAGGATGTGTGGATCAGGTTTTGCTTTGAAGAATGTATATGAGAAATACTTAGAAAAGCAAATGGATTTGTATGTAGCATTTATGGATCTGGAGAAGGCATATGATAGAGTTGATAGAGATGCTCTGTGGAAGGTATTAAGAATATATGGTGTGGGAGGCAAGTTGTTAGAAGCAGTGAAAAGTTTTTATCGAGGATGTAAGGCATGTGTACGTGTAGGAAGAGAGGAAAGTGATTGGTTCTCAGTGAATGTAGGTTTGCGGCAGGGGTGTGTGATGTCTCCATGGTTGTTTAATTTGTTTATGGATGGGGTTGTTAGTGAGGTGAATGCAAGAGTTTTGGAAAGAGGGGCAAGTATGAAGTCTGTTGTGGATGAGAGAGATTAGGAAGTGTCAGTTGTTGTTCGCTGATGATACAGCGCTGGTGGCTGATTCATGTGAGAAACTGCAGAAGCTGGTGACTCAGTTTGGTAAAGTGTGTGAAATAAGAAAGTTAAGAGTAAATGTGAATAAGAGCAAGGTAATTAGGTACAGTAGGGTTGAGGGTTAAGTCAATTGGGAGGTATGTTTGAATGGAGAAAAACTGGAGGAAGTAAAGTGTTTCAGATATCTGGGAGTGGATCTGGCAGCGGATGGAACCATGGAAGCGGAAGTGGATCATAGGGTGGGGGAGGGGGCGAAAATCCTGGGAGCCTTGAAGAATGTGTGGAAGTCGAGAACATTATCTCGGAAAGCAAAAATGGGTATGTTTGAAGGAATAGTGGTTCCAACAATGTTGTATGGTTGCGAGGCGTGGGCTATGGATAGAGTTGTGCGCAGGAGGATGGATGTGCTGGAAATGAGATGTTTGAGGACAATGTGTGGTGTGAGGTGGTTTGATCGAGTAAGTAACGTAAGGGTAAGAGAGATGTGTGGAAATAAAAAGATCGTGGTTGAGAGAGCAGAAGAGGGTGTTTTGAAATGGTTTGGGCACATGGAGAGAATGAGCGAGGAAAGATTGACCAAGAGGATATATGTGTCGGAGGTGGAGGGAACGAGGAGAAGTGGGAGACCAAATTGGAGGTGGAAAGATGGAGCGAAAAAGATTTTGTGTGATCGGGGCCTGAACATGCAGGAGGGTGAAAGGAGGGCAAGGAATAGAGTGAATTGGATCGATGTGGTATACCGGGGTTGACGTGCTGTCAGTGGATTGAATCAGGGCATGTGAAGCGTCTGGGGTAAACCATGGAAAGCTGTGTAGGTATGTATATTTGCGTGTGTGGACGTGTATGTATATATATATGTATGTATGTATATATATATATATATATATATATATATATATATATATATATATATATATATATATATATATATATATATATATATATATATATATATATATGTTATCCCTGGGGATAGGGGAGAAAGAATACTTCCCACGTATTCCCTGCGTGTCGTAGAAGGCGACTAAAAGGGGAGGGAGCGGGGGGGCTGGAAATCCGCCCCTCTCATTTTCTTTTTAATTTTCCAAAAGAAGGAACAGAGGAGGCCAGGTGAGGATATTCCCTCAGGGGCCCAATCCTCTGTTCTTAACGCTACCTTGCTAACGCGGGATATGGCGAATAGTTTAAAACAAAAATAAGAAAGATATATATATATATATATATATATATATATATATATATATATATATATATATATATATATATATATATATATATATATATATATATATATACTTAGAAAAGCAAATGGATTTGCATGTAGCATTTATGGATCTGGAGAAGGCATATAATAGAGTTGATAGAGATGCTATGTGGAAGGTATTAAGAATATACGGTGTGGGAGGCAAGTTGTCAGATGTAGTGAAAAGTTTTTATCGAAGATGTAAGGCATATGTACGTGTAGGAAGAGAGGAAAGTGATTGGTTCTCAGTGAATGTAGGTTTGCGGCAGGGGTGTGTGATGTCTCCATGGTTGTTTAATTTGTTTATGGATGTGGTTGTTAAGGAGGTGAATGCAAGAGTTTTGAAAAGAGGGGCAAGTATGCAATCTGTTGTGGGTGAGAGAGCTTGGGAAGTGAGTCAGTTGTTAATCGCTGATGATACAGCGCTGGTGGCTGATTCATGTGAGAAACTGCAGAAGCTGGTGACTGAGTTTGGTAAAGTGTGTGAAATAAGAAAGTTAAGAGTAAATGTGAATAAGAGCAAGGTCATTAGGTACAGTAGGGTTGAGGGTCAAGTCAATTGGGAGGTAAGTTTGAATGGAGAAAAACTGGAGGAAGTAAAGTGTTTTAGATTTCTGGGAGTGGATCTGGCAGCAGATGGAACCATGGATGCGGAAGTGAATCATAGGGTGTGGGAGGGGGCGAAAATTCTGGGAGCCTTGAAGAATGTTTGGAAGTCGAGAACATTATCTCGGAAAGCAAAAGAGGGTAAGTTTGAAGGAATAGTGGTTCCAACAATGTTGTATGGTTGCGAGGCGTGGGCTATGGATAGAGTTGTACGCAGGAGGGTGGATGTGCTGGAAATGAGATGTTTGAGGACAATGTGTGGTGTGAGGTGGTTTGATCGAGTAACTAATGAAAGGGTAAGAGAGATGTGTGGAAATAAAAAGAGTGTGCTTGAGAGAGCAGAAGAGGGTATTTTGAAATGGTTTGGTCACATGGAGAGAATGAGCGAGGAAAGATTGACCAAGAGGATATATGTGACAGAGGTGGAGGGAACGAGGAGAAGTGGGAGACCAAATTGGAGGTGGAAAGATGGAGTGAAAAAGATTTTTGAGTGATCGGGGCCTGAACATGCAGGAGGGTGAAAGGCGTGCAATAGATAGAGTGAATTGCAACGATGTGGTATGCCGGGGTCGACGTGCTGTCAAAGGGTTTAACCAGGGCATGTGAAGCGGCTGGGGTAAACCATGGAAAGTTCTGTGGGGCCTGGATGTGGAAAGGGAGCTGTGGTTTCGGTGCATTATTACATGACAGCTAGAGACTGAATGTGAACGAATGGGGTCTTTGTTGTCTTTTCCTAGCGCTACCTCGCACACATGAGGGGGGAAGGGGGTTGTTATTCCATGTGTCGCGAGGTGGCGATGGGAATAAATAAAGGCAGACAGTATGAATTATGTACCTGTGTGTGTATATATATATATATATATATATATATATATATATATATATATATATATATATATATATATATATATATATATATATATATATATATATAAATATATACATTATATATATATATATATATATATATATATATATATATATATATATATATATATATATATATATATATATATATATAAATATATATATATATATATATATATATATATATATATATATATATATATATATATATATATATATATATATATATATATATATATATATATATATATATATATATATATATATATATACATATATATATATGTATATATATATATATGTATATATATATATATATATATATATATATATATATATATATATATATATATATATATATATATATATATATATATATATATATATATATATATATATATATATATATATATATATATATATATATATATATATATATATATATATATATATATATATATGTCTCTGTGTGTATATATATCTGCACATTGAGATGTATAGGTATGTATATCTGCGTGTATATACATGTGTATGTGGGTGGGTTGGGCCATTCTTTCGTCTGTTTCCTTGAGAAAAAAGGAGAGATAGGTAGTATGTTTGAGGAAAGGAACCTGGATGTTTTGGCTCTGAGTGAAACGAAACTCGAGGGTAAAGAAGAAGAGTGGTTTGGGAATGTCTTAGGAATAAAGTCAGGGGTTTGTGAGAGGACAAGAGCAAGGGAAGGAGTAGCACTACTCCTGAAACAGGAGTGGTGGGAGTATGTGATAGAGTGTAAGAAAGTAGATTCTGCATTGTTGTGGGTAAAACTGAAAGTTGATGGAGAGAGATGGGTGATCATTGGTTCATATGCACCTGGGCATGAAAAGAAAGATCATGAGGGGCAAGTGTTTCGGGAGCAGCTGAATGAGTGTGTTACTGGTTTTGATGCACAAGACCGGGTTATAGCGATGGGTGATTTGAATGCAAAGGTGAGTAATGTAGCAATTGAGGGAATAATTGGTATACATGGGGTGTTCAGTGTTATGAATGGAAATGGTGAGGAGCTTGTAGATTTATGTGCTGAAAAAGGACTGGTGATTGGGAACACCTGGTTTAAAAAGCGAGATATACATAAGTATACGTATGTAAGTAGGAGAGATGGCCAGAGAGCGTTGTTGGATTACGTGTTAATTGATAGGCGCACGAATGAGAGACTTTTGGATGTTAATGTCTGATAGGTGCAACTGGAGGGATGTCTGATCATTATCTTGTGGAGGCGAAGGTGAAGTTTTGTAGAGGTTTTCAGAAAAGAAGAGAGAACATTGGGGTGAAAAGAGTGGTGAGAGTAAGTGAGCTTGGGAAGGAGACTTGTGTGAGGAGGTACCAGGAGAGACTGAGTACGGAATGGAAAAAGGTGAGAATAAAGGAGGTAAGGGGAGTGGGGGAGGAATGGGATGTATTTAGGGGAGCAGTGATGGCTTACGCAAAAGATGCTTGTGGCGTGAGAAGCGTGGGATGTGGGCAGAGTAGAAAGGGTAGTGAGTGGTGGGACGAAGAGGTAAGATTATTTGTGAAAGAGAAGAGAGAGGCATTAGGACGAGCTTTGGAGGGAGATAATGCAAATGAGTGGGAGATGTATAAAAGAAAGAAGGAGGAGGTCAAGAGAAAGGTGCAAGAGGTGAAAAAGAGGGTAAATGAGAGTTGGGGTGAGAGATTATCATCAAATTTTAGGAGGAATAAAAAGATGTTTTGGAAGAAGGTAAATAAAGTACGTAAGACAAGGGAACAAATGGGAACTTCAGTGAATGGGGCTAATGGGGAGGTGATAACAAGTAGTGGTGATGTGAGAAGATGGAGTGAGTATTTTGAAGGTTTGCTGAATGTGTTTGATGATAGAGTGGCAGATATAGGGTGTTTTGGTCGAGATGGTGTGCAAAGTGAGAGGGTTAGGGAAAATGATTTGGTAAAAGGAGAAGAGGTAGTAAAACTTTGCGAAAGACGAAAGCCGGCAAGGCAGCAGGTTTGGATGGTATTGCATAGGAATTTATTAAAAAAAGGGGTTGACTATATTGCTGACTGGTTGGTAAGGTTATTTAATGTATGTATGATTCGTGGTAAGGTGCCTGAGTATTGGCGGAATACTTGCATAGTGCCATTGTACAAAGGCAAAAGTGATAAAAGAGAGTGCTCAAATTTCATAGATATAGGTTTCTTGAGTGTTCCTGGGAAATTGTGTGGGAGGGTATTGATTGAGAGGGTGAAGGCATGTACAGAGCATCAGACTGGGGAAGAGCAGTGTGGTTTCAGAAGTGGTAGAGGATGTGTGGATCAGGTGTTTGCTTTGAAGAGTGTATGTGAGAAGTGCTTCGAAGGGCAAATGGATTTGTATGTGGAATTTATAGATCTGGAGATGGCATATCATAGAGCTGATGGAGGTGCTCTGTGGAAGGTATTAAGAATATATGGTGTGGGAGGCAAGTTGTTGGAGATAGTGAAAAGTTTTTATCGAGGATGTAAGGCATGTGAACGTGTAGGAAGAGAGGAAAGTGATTAGTTCTTAGTGAATGTAGGTTTGCGGCACTTTCGCGTAATGATCACATCATCAGGGGAGACAAGAGAGAAATATAAGTCACTTGATATACATCGAAGAGATGAAGCTAGGACGCCATTTGGTAAAGATGTGATTGTCAAAATCATACAACGAGCGTTCATAGACTTATCATTTTACAAATTATATCAACAATAAAGTTATCTAATTTGTATAGACCACTATCAATATTAAGATTATAATTCTTTCTGTATTTGATATTAGAAGATTCAATGATATTTCTCTTGGTAATACAGTTAGAGTTAATAGCTGAGATGGCATTACTCCAGTCAATACAATGATCATAGTTAGTAACGTGATTAAACAAGGCATTTAATTCTTGTCCCCTTACTTAACAATCTAGTACCTTCCATCAAATTTACTGTAGAAAATGAAAATAATGGTATGTTACCATTTTCAGATTGCATGGTGCATAGGCAAGGAAACAAGTTTAAGTTTAGCATATACAGAAAACCCACATATTTATGCTCATATATCCATTATTACTCATCTCAACATGACAGAGTTAAATTATCATCATTTCAGTCTATGTTCCTTAGGGCATTACGTATTTGCAGTCCAGAGTTTATTGATGATGAGTTTAAGAAGATATATTCCATTAGATCTAAGTTAAAGTACCCTAGATCTTTCATTGATAAATCCCTTAAGTTAGCGGAGAAATCATTTTATAGAGTTGAACCCAAACCTCCCATTGACGTCAAGAATCTTTAAGTTCTTCCTTTTAATAATAATTTTACTTTACTACCCATATTCCTTAAATCCTTTAGTGTAAATGTTGCCTATAGCAAGAATGATACTATAAAGAATATCTTAATCAGGAATTCACCAGAAAATTCTCTTAGATGCATTTATAAAGTGCCTTGTGGAAATTGTGATAAAATTTATGTTGGTCAGACTGGTGAGAATCTTCCTGTTAGACGTAAGCAACAAAAATATAATATAAGAACGGGACAAGAATCAAATGCCTTGTTTCATCACGCTACCAGCCATGACCATTGTGCTGACTGGAGTAAAACCATCTCAGTTATTAACTCTAACTCTATTACCGAGAGAAATATCACTGAATCTTTTATTATTAAATACACAAAGAATTATAATCTTAATATTAGTGATGGTCTATACAAACTAGATAATTATTTTGTTGATAAAATTTGTAAAATGATAAGTTTATGAACGTTCGTTGTATGTTTTGGATATTCACATGTTTACCAAATGGCGTCCTAGCTTCGTCTCTTCGATGTATATCAACTGACTTATATTTCTCTCTTGTGTCTCCCCTGATGATGTGATTGTTACACAAAAGTGCACTTGGGAACTTTTCGTGTTTCATTTTCCCCGTGGACTCATAAGAATATCTTTATGACACGCAAAATTGTGATCCTTTCCAATATATATACCTTGCTAATGCGGGAAATGGCTAATAGTTTGAAAGAAAGAAATATATATATATATATATATATATATATATATATATATATATATATATATATATATATATATATATATTTTTTTTTTTCTTTTTAACTATTCGCCATTTCCCGCGTTAGCGAGGTAGCGTTAAGAACAGAGGACTGGACCTTTTTTTTGAATATCCTCACCTGGCCCCCTTTGTTCCTTCTTTTGGAAATTTAAAAAAAAAAACGAGAGGGGAGGATTTCCAGCCCCCCGCTCTCTCCCCTTTTAGTCGCCTTCTACGACACGCAGGGAATACGTGGGAAGTATTCTTAATCCCCTATCCCCAGGGATAATATATATATATATATATTTATATATATATATATATATATATACATATATATATATATATATATATATATATATATATATATATATATATATATATATTTTTTTTTTTTTTATACTTTGTCGCTGTCTCCCGCGTTTGCGAGGTAGCGCAAGGAAACAGACGAAAGAAATGGCCCAACCCCCCCCATACACATGAACATACACACGTCCACACACGCAAATATACATACCTACACAGCTTTCCATGGTTTACCCCGGACGCTTCACATGCCTTGATTCAAATCCACTGACAGCACGTCAACCCCTGTATACCACATCGCTCCAATTCACTCTATTCCTTGCCCTCCTTTCACCCTCCTGCATGTTCAGGCCCCGATCACACAAAATCTTTTTCACTCCATCTTTCCACCTCCAATTTGGTCTCCCTCTTCTCCTTGTTCCCTCCACCTCCGACACATATATCCTCTTGGTCAATCTTTCCTCACTCATCCTCTCCATGTGCCCAAACCACTTCAAAACACCCTCTTCTGCTCTCTCAACCACGCTCTTTTTATTTCCACACATCTCTCTTACCCTTACGTTACTCACTCGATCAAACCACCTCACACCACACATTATCCTCAAACATCTCATTTCCAGCACATCCATCCTCCTGCGCACAACTCTATCCATAGCCCACGCCTCGCAACCATACAACATTGTTGGAACCACTATTCCTTCAAACATACCCATTTTTGCTTTCCGAGATAATGTTCTCGACTTCCACACATTCTTCAAGGCCCCCAGAATTTTCGCCCCCTCCCCCACCCTATGATCCACTTCCGCTTCCATGGTTCCATCCGCTGCCAGATCCACTCCCAGATATCTAAAACACTTCACTTCCTCCAGTTTTTCTCCATTCAAACTCACCTCCCAATTGACTTGACCCTCAACCCTACTGTACCTAATAACCTTGCTCTTATTCACATTTACTCTTAACTTTCTTCTTCCACACACTTTACCAAACTGAGTCACCAGCTTCTGCAGTTTCTCACATGAATCAGCCACCAGCGCTGTATCATCAGCGAACAACAACTGACTCACTTCCCAAGCTCTCTCATCCCCAACAGACTTCATACTTGCCCTTCTTTCCAAAACTCTTGCATTTACCTCCCTAACAACCCCATCCATAAACAAATTAAACAACCATGGAGACATCACACACCCCTGCCGCAAACCTACATTCACTGAGAACCAATCACTTTCCTCTCTTCCTACACGTACACATGCCTTACATCCTCGATAAAAACTTTTCACTGCTTCTAACAACTTGCCTCCCACACCATATATTCTTAATACCTTCCACAGAGCATCTCTATCAACTCTATCATATGCCTTCTCCAGATCCATAAATGCTACATACAAATCCATTTGCTTTTCTAAGTATTTCTCACATACATTCTTCAAAGCAAACACCTGATCCACACATCCTCTACCACTTCTGAAACCACACTGCTCTTCCCCAATCTGATGCTCTGTACATGCCTTCACCCTCTCAATCAATACCCTCCCATATAATTTACCAGGAATACTCAACAAACTTATACCTCTGTAATTTGAGCACTCACTCTTATCCCCTTTGCCTTTGTACAATGGCACTATGCACGCATTCCGCCAATCCTCAGGCACCTCACCATGAGTCATACATACATTAAATAACCTTACCAACCAGTCAACAATACAGTCACCCCCTTTTTTAATAAATTCCACTGCAATACCATCCAAACCTGCTGCCTTGCCGGCTTTCATCTTCCGCAAAGCTTTCACTACCTCTTCTCTGTTTACCAAATCATTTTCCCTAACCCTCTCACTTTGCACACCACCTCGACCAAAACACCCTATATCTGCCACTCTATCATCAAACACATTCAACAAACCTTCAAAATACTCACTCCATCTCCTTCTCACATCACCACTACTTGTTTTCACCTCCCCATTTGCGCCCTTCACTGAAGTTCCCATTTGCTCCCTTGTCTTACGCACTTTATTTACCTCCTTCCAGAACATCTTTTTATTCTCCCTAAAATTTAATGATACTCTCTCACCCCAACTCTCATTTGCCCTTTTTTTCACCTCTTGCACCTTTCTCTTGACCTCCTGTCTCTTTCTTTTATACATCTCCCACTCAATTGCATTTTTTCCCTGCAAAAATCGTCCAAATGCCTTTCTCTTCTCTTTCACTAATACTCTTACTTCTTCATCCCACCACTCACTACCCTTTCTAATCAACCCACCTCCCACTCTTCTCATGCCACAAGCATCTTTTGCGCAATCCATCACTGATTCCCTAAATGTGTGTGGATGTAACCAAGATGTGAAAAAAGGAGAGATAGGTAGTATGTTTGAGGAAAGGAACCTGGATGTTTTGGCTCTGAGTGAAACGAAGCTCAAGGGTAAAGGGGAAGAGTGGTTTGGGAATGTCTGGGGAGTAAAGTCAGGGGTTAGTGAGAGGACAAGAGCAAGGGAAGGAGTAGCAATACTCCTGAAACAGGAGTTGTGGGAGTATGTGATAGAGTGTAACAAAGTAAATTCTCGATTAATATGGGTAAAACTGAAAGTTGATGGAGAGAGGTGGGTGATTATTGGTGCATATGCACCTGGGCATGAGAAGAAAGATCAAGAGAGGCAAGTGTTTTGGGAGCAGCTGAATGAGTGTGTTAGTGGTTTTGATGCACGAGACCGGGTTATAGTGATGGGTGATTTGAATGCAAAGGTGAGTAATGTGGCAGTTGAGGGAATAATTGGTGTACATGGGGTGTTCAGTGTTGTAAATGGAAATGGTGAAGAGCTTGTTGATTTATGTGCTGAAAAAGGACTGATGATTGGGAATACCTGGTTTAAAAAGCGAGATATACATAAGTATACTTATGTAAGTAGTAGAGATGGCCAGAGAGCGTTATTGGATTACGTGTTAATTGACAGGCGTGCGAAAGAGAGACTTTTGGATGTTAATGTGCTGAGAGGTGCAACTGGAGGGATGTCTGATCATTATCTTGTGGAGGCTAAGGTGAAGATTTGTATGGGTTTTCAGAAAAGAAGAGTGAATGTTGGGGTGAAGAGGGAGGTGAGAGTAAGTGAGCTTGGGAAGGAGACTTGTGTGAGGAAGTACCGGGAGAGACTGAGTACAGAATGGAAAAAGGTGAGAACAATGGAAGTAAGGGGAGTGGGGGAGGAATGGGATGTATTTAGGGAATCAGTGATGGATTGCGCAAAAGATGCTTGTGGCATGAGAAGAGTGGGAGGTGGGTTGATTAGAAAGGGTAGTGAGTGGTGGGATGAAGAGGTAAGATTATTAGTGAAAGAGAAGAGAGAGGCATTTGGACGATTTTTGCAGGGAAAGAATGCAATTGAGTGGGAGATGTATAAAAGAAAGAGACAGGAGGTCAAGAGAAAGGTGCAAGAGGTGAAAAAGAGGGCAAATGAAAGTTGGGGTGAGAGAGTATCATTAAATTTTAGGGAGAATAAAAAGATGTTCTGGAAGGACGTAAATAAAGTGCGTAAGACAAGGGAGCAAATGGGAACTTCAGTGAAGGGCGCAAGTGGGGAGGTGATAACAAGTAGTGGTGATGTGAGAAGGAGATGGAGTGAGTATTTTGAAGGTTTGTTGAATGTGTTTGATGATAGAGTGGCAGATATAGGGTGTTTTGGTCGAGGTGGTGTGCAGAGTGAGAGGGTTAGGGAAAATGATTTGGTAAACAGAGAAGAGGTAGTAAAAGCTTTGCGGAAGATGAAAGCCGGCAAGGCAGCAGGTTTGGATGGTATTGCAATGGAATCTATTAAGAAAGGGGGTGACTGTATTGTTGACTGGATGGTAAGGTTATTTAATGTATGTATGATTCATGGTGAGGTGCCTGAGGATTGGCGGGATGCGTGCATAGTGCCATTGTACAAAGGCAAAGGGGATAAGAGTGAGTGCTCAAATTACAGAGGTATAAGTTTGATGAGTATTCCTGGTAAATTATATGGGAGGGTATTGATTGAGAGGGTGAAGGCATGTACATAGCATCAGATTGGAGAAGAGCAGTGAGGTTTCAGAAGTGGTAGAGGATGTGTGGATCAGGTGTTTGCTTTGAAGAATGTATGTGAGAAATACTTAGAAAAACAAATGGATTTGTGTGTAGCATTTATGGATCTGGAGAAGGCATATGATGGAGTTGATAGAGATGCTCTGTGGAAGGTTTTAAGAATATATGGTGTGGGAGGCAAGTTGTTAGAAGCAGTGAAAAGTTTTTATCGAGGATGTAAGGCATGTGTACGTGTAGGAAGAGAGGAAAGTGATTGGTTCTCAGTGAATGTAGGTTTACGGCAGGGGTGTGTGATGTCTCCATGGTTGTTTAATTTGTTTATGGATGGGGTTGTTAGGGAGGTGAATGCAAGAGTTTTGGAAAGAAGGGCAAGTATGAAGTCTGTTGTGGATGAGAGAGCTTGGGAAGTGAGTCAGTTGTTGTTCGCTGATGATACAGCGCTGGTGGCTGATTCATGTGAGAAACTGCAGAAGCTGGTGACTGAGTTTGGTAAAGTGAGTGAAATAAGAAAGTTAAGAGTAAATGTGAATAAGAGCAAGGTTATTAGGTACAGTAGTGTTGAGGATCAAGCCAATTGGGAGATAAGTTTGAATGGAGAAAAGCTGGAGGAAGTAAAGTGTTTTAGATATCTGGGAGTGGATCTGGCAGCGGATGGAACCATAGAAGCGAAAGTGAATCATAGGGTGGAGGAGGGGGCGAAAATCCTGGGAGCCTTGGAGAATTTGTGGAAGTCGAGAACATTATCTCGGAAAGCAAAAGTGGGTATGTTTGAAGGAATAGTGGTTCCAACAATGTTGTATGGTTGCGAGGCGTGGGCTATGGATAGAGTTGTGCGCAGGAGGGTGGATATATATATATATATATATATATATATATATATATATATATATATATATATATATATATATATATATATATATATATATATATATATATATATATATATATATATATATATATATACATATATATATATATATATATCCTTAGTGCTTAAAAAGGCAGTCTGCTGCACAGAGCAGGTCCACAAGTCAAGAGGTGTGGTGA
The DNA here is from genome assembly GCF_036320965.1 of Panulirus ornatus. NCBI lineage: Eukaryota > Metazoa > Arthropoda > Malacostraca > Decapoda > Palinuridae > Panulirus > Panulirus ornatus. Next base: position 17,161,101 of record NC_092254.1, read on the forward strand.
TGTGTATTCGCTTCTTCCTGGAGTGAGGAGCGGCCGACAGGAGAAGAGTGAGTTTTCAGTGTCTTCAGTGTGGAAGTCGTATCTTAGGCATTGAAGTTCCTGTGATAGATTGAATAAGAATTTGTATTGTGGGAAAGATGGGTCGTGTCCAGAGAGCACACGTAAATCGTACATGCCTTGGCAGAGTTGTTTTCTTCTGGTGATAATGTTAAGACCAGAATGGTTGTTTTCTCCTGCTTAATTAAGTGTTGTACGTTGATTCTATTGTTTGTCATTATCTTGTTTGTTTAGGTCGATGGAATCTGTAAATATTCTTTAGGTTGCTTACTCAGGATTCGTTATCGAAAGGTTTGGATGGAAAGAGTTTAGTGCTGTTGCAAGGATCTAAGTACCATGTATGTTGAGCTGTGATTACATTAAATACTGATTGTCAGCAACTGCTGGGCAGCCGGTAAATGTTCTGAGGGTTTTCTTTGGTGTTTTATCCTTTCTGCCACGAACAGGTTGGTGAATTGCTCTTGGAAGGATCCTCGTGACTATTTTCACTATCAAAAAACTAATGTTAATAATTGTTTTCATGACGCTAATTTAAGTATGGCCGTTGTATTGCTTTAGATTGATATCTATTATCAACCTATACCTGGAGGCGATACTGATAAATACCATATTTTCCTCTCCTTTTAAACTTAATGTTTTCTGCCTTCCCAGAATGTCATCACAACTGGAAGTTATACAGTCATGGGGAAACCATATTTTCCTTCCCTGAGAAATGTTTGAAAGGGGTATGTGTCGCCCCCACACCACCTACGGTAAGGTTATACTGCTTCCTCTCTCTTCTCTTCACTAGCAGAGCAGTATAGTACTGTAGCACTGTAGGCAGAGTATCCATACTGCTGTAGCACTGTAGGAGATTAACTATAGTGCTGTAGTACCGTAAACAAAGTTGTCAAATTGTTGTAGCATCGTAGAAAGAATATCCATAGTACTGTAGTACAGTTGGCAGAGGTAGCTATAGTACCGTAGCACTGTACACAGGGTGCCCATAGTGCTGTAACAGTGCAGGCAGAAGAGCCATAGTATTGTAGCACTGTAGGCAGGATATTCCGTAGTACTCCAGCACTGTAGTTAAAGTATCCATAGTGCTGTATCACTATAGACAGAGTAGCCATAGTACCGTAGCACTGACGACAAGGTAGACATAGCAATGTAGCAGTATATACAAAACACCCATAACACTGTAGCACTGTATGCAGAGTATCCATAGTAGTGCAGCACAGTAGACAAAGTAGTCATAGTAATTACCCCTTTAGGCAGAATATCAATAGTTCTGTAGCACTGTTGGCAGAAGAGCCATAGCACTATATCACTGTAGTGATGTAGGCAGAAAAACCCAAGTACTGTACTACTGTAGACAGAGTACGAATGGTACTGTAGTATGAAAGGTAGAGTAATCATAGTACTGTAGCTCTGTGGCAGAGAATCCACAGTAATTTGATGCCGTAGGCAAAGTGGCAATAGTACTGTAGCACTGTAGGCAGAGTATCCACTGTAGTCTAACACAGTAGGCAGAGTGGCAACAGTACTGTAACACCCTACGCAAAGAAACTAAAGTTCTGTAACACTGTAAGGAAAGTAGCCATAGCATTATAGCAGTGTAGGTAGAATTGCCAGACTACTGTAGCGATGTAGAAGAGTAGCCAATGTACTGTAGCATTGTAAGCAGAGTATCTAAAGCACTGTAGCACTGTCGGCAGAGTACTTATATTACTTTAACTTTGACTTCAGAGAGGCCATAGTGTTTTTGCACTGTAGGAAGAGTACCATGGTACTTTGGCACTTAAGTCAGAGTAACCATACTAATGTAGCACTGTAGTCAGATTAGCCATAGTGCTCTAGTATTGTACGCAGAGAAGCCATAGTCCTGTAGTTCCGTAGGACGATATATGTAGTACTATAACACTATAGGCAGAGTGTCATTTGGACTGTAGCACTGTAGGCAGAATATCTATAGTTCTATAAGACTGTAGGCAGAGTAACCATTGTAGTGAATTACTGTATGCAAAGCACCTATAGTGATGTAGACCTGTAGCCTGAGTATCCATTACACTGTAGTACTGTAGACAGAGTACCGATAGAGCAGTGGTACTATAGACAAAGTAGCTATACTACTGTGGCACGATAAGCTGAGTGTCTATAGTAGTATAGCATTATTGTACCTGTAGTATTGTAGTCTCGAAGTGTACCACTGTAGGCAAGATACAGCTGCAGTACTGTAGATATAGTATCCATAGAACTGCAGCTCTGAAGGCATGATATCCATAGTGCTGTAGCACTGTAGACATAATATCCATAGTACTGTACCATTGTAAGCATGCTATCCATTGTACTGTAGCACTGTAGGCACGATATCCATTGTACTGTAGCACTGTTGGCATGTTATCCATTGTAATGTAGCACTGTAGGCATGCTATCCATTGTACTGTACCACTATAGGCATGATATCCAATGCACTGTAGTACTGTAGGCATGATATCCATTGTACTGTAGCATTGTAGGCATGATATCCATTGTAGTGTACCACTGTACGCATGATATCCATTGTACTGTAGTATTGTAGGTATGATTCCCATTGCACTGTAACACTGTAGGTATGATATCCATTGTACTGTAGCACTATTAGCATAATATCCATTGTACTGTAGCAATGTAAGCATGATATCCATATTACTGTAGCACTGTAAGATGAAAATCCATACTACTATGGCAGCGTAGGAAGAAGATCCGTAGTTCTGTAGCACTATAGGTAGGGTATCCTTAGTACTATAGCACTGTAGGCAGAGTACCCAAAGGACTGTAGCACTGTAGGCGGAGTAGTAAGAGTACCGTAGGACAGTAAACAGAGTAGCAAAAGTGCTGCTGACTGATCTCCGAGTAAGTAGAATATCAAGATTACTGTAGTACTGTAAGCAGAGTATCCATAATACTGTAGCACTGTAAATAGAGTGTCTATGATACTCTAACACTGTAAACAGAGTGTAGTGTAGCACTGAAAGCAGATTATCCATAATACTGTACCACCGCAAGCAGAGTACCAACAGTACTCTAACACTGTAAGCAGAGTATCCATAATACTGTAGCATTGTAAGCAGAGTACCCATACTATTGTAGCACTGTAAGCAGAGTATCCATGATACTTTACCACTGTAAGCAGAGTAACCATAGTACTGTAGCACTGTAAACTGAGTATCCATAATACTGTAGCACTATAAGCAGTGTATCCATAGTACTGTAGCAATGTAAGCAGAGTAGCCATAATACTGTAACACTGCAAGCAGAGTAGCCATAGTACTGTAGCACTGTAAGATGAGTAACCAAAATACAGTAGCACTGTAAGAAGAGTAGCCATAGTACTGTAACACTATGGGCAGAGCATCCATAATACGGTGACACTGTAAGCAGAGTAGCCATAGTAGTGTAGCACTGTAGGCAGAGTATCCATAATACTGTAGAACCGTAAGCAGTATAGCCATAGTACTGTAGCACTGTAGACAGAGTATCCAAAATACTGTAGCACTGTAAGCAGAGTAGCCATAGTACTGTAGCACTGTAGACAGAGTATCCAAAATACTGTAGCACTGTAAGCAGATTAACCATAGTATGTAGCACCAGAAGGAGAATATCCATAATACTGTAGCACTGTAAGCAGAGTATCCATAGTACTGTTGCACTGTAGGCAGAGTATCATGATACTGTTGCACTGTAAGCAGAGTTGCTATAGTACTGTAGCAGTGTAAGCAGAGTATCCTTAATACTGTAGCAGTGTAAGCAGAGTAGCCATAGTACTGAAGCACTGTAGGTAGAGTATCCATAATACTGTAGCACTGTAATAAGAGAAGCTATAATGCTATAGCACTGTCGGCAGAGTATCCATAATTCTGTACCACTGTAAGCAGAGTAGCCTTAGTACTATAGCACTGTAGGCAGAGTATCCATAATACTTCTAGTACTGTAAGCAGAGTAGCCATAGTACTATAGTACTGTAAGCAGAGTAGCCATAGTACTGTAGTACTGTAAGCAGAGTATCCATAATTCTTTAGCACTTGGAGCAGAGTAACCATATAACTGTAGCAATGCAGGCGGCGAAACATTTGTAGTCTAGGACTGTAGGTAGAGTATCTATACTGCTGTAGCACTGTAGGCAACGAAGCCTTTGTAGTCTAGGACTGCAGGCAGGGTATGTATGCTGCTGTAGCACTGTAGGCTGAGACTCCATAGCACTGTAGGACTGTAGGCACACTACCTTAATACTGTAGCTTTTTAAGTAGAACATATATCGTGCTGTAACACACTAAGCAGAGTACCAGTAGTGCTGTAGCACTGCAGGCAGTACTTTACTGTAGGTAAAGTAATCATAGTGTTGTAGAACTGTCCCCAGGGTGGAGGTGTTTACTGCTCCTCCCTCCCACTTGTGTCACCAGGGTGGAGCTGTTTACTGCTCCTCCCTCCCACTTGTGTGCCCAGGGTGGAGGTGTTTACTGCTCCTCCCTCCCACTTGTGTGCCCAGGGTGGAGGTGTTTACTGCTCCTCCCTCCCACTTGTGACCCCAGGGTGGAGGTGTTTACTGCTCCTCCCTCCCACTTGTGTCCCCAGGGTGGAGGTGTTTACTGCTCCTCCCTCCCACTTGTGTGCCCAGGGTGGAGGTGTTTACTGCTCCTCCCTCCCACTTGTGTCCCTGAAGAGTTATAGCGTATCTTCACCTGGATTCCCCCCGCACATACGTATGATACAGCCATCAACAGTTTTGCATCAGCTTCCCTCACAAGCCACAAGCCTCCTGTGTCTCCCGTCTTGTCTCTCACGAGCCACACGCCTTCTGTGTCTCCCGTCTTGTCTCTCACGAGCCACACGCCTTCTGTGTCTCCCGTCTTGTCTCTCACGAGCCACACGCCTCCTGTGTCTCCCGTCTTGTCTCTCACGAGCCACACGCCTCCTGTGTCTCCCGTCTTGTCTCTCACGCGCCACACGCTTCCTATGTCTCCCGTCTTGTCTCTCACGAGCCACACGCCTCCTGTGTCTCCCGTCTTATTTCTCACGAGCCACACGCCTTCTGTGTCTCCCGTCTTGTCTCTCACGAGCCACAAGCCACCTGTGTCTCCCGTCTCGTCTCTCACGAGCCACACGCCTCCTGTGTCTCACGTCTTGTCTCTCACGAGCCACACGCCTCCTGTGTCTCCCGTCTTGTCTCTCACGAGCCACAAGCCTCCTGTGTCTCCCGTCTCGTCTCTCACGAGCCACACGCTTCCTGAGTCTCCCGTCTTGTCTCTCACGAGCCACACGCCTCCTGTGTCTCCCGTCTTATTTCTCACGAGCCACACGCCTCCTGTATCTCTCGTCTTGTCTCTCACGAGCCACAAGCCTCCTGTGTCTCCCGTCTTGTCTCTCACGAGCCACACGCCTCCTGTGTCTCCCGTCTTGTCTCTCACGAGCCACAAGCCTCCTGTGTCTCCCGTCTTGTCTCTCACGAGCCACACGTCTCCTGTGTCTCCCGTCTTGTCTCTCACGAGCCACAAGCCTCCTGTGTCTCCTGTCTTGTCTCTCACGAGCCACACGCCTCCTGTACCTCCCGTCTTGTCTCTCACGAGCCACAAGCCTCCTGTGTCTCCCGTCTTGTCTCTCACGAGCCACAAGCCTCCTGTGTCTCCCGTCTTGTCTCTCACGAGCCACACGTCTCCTGTGTCTCCCGTCTTGTCTCTCACGAGCCACAAGCCTCCTGTGTCTCCTGTCTTGTCTCTCACGAGCCACACGCCTCCTGTGTCTCACGTCTTGTCTCTCACGAGCCACAAGCCTCCTGTGTCTCCTGTCTTGTCTCTCACGAGCCACACGTCTCCTGTGTCTCCCGTCTTGTCTCTCACGAGCCACAAGCCTCCTGTGTCTCCTGTCTTGTCTCTCACGAGCCACACGCCTCCTGTACCTCCCGTCTTGTCTCTCACGAGCCACAAGCCTCCTGTGTCTCCTGTCTTGTCTCTCACGAGCCACAAGCCTCCTGTGTCTCCTGTCTTGTCTCTCACGAGCCACAAGCCTCCTGCGTCTCCTGTCTTGTCTCTCACGAGCCACAAGCCTCCTGTGTCTCCTGTCTTGTCTCTCACGAGCCACAAGCCTCCTGCGTCTCCTGTCTTGTCTCTCACGAGCCACAAGCCTCCTGTGTCTCCTGTCTTGTCTCTCACGAGCCACAAGCCTCCTGTGTCTCCTGTCTTGTCTCTCACGAGCCACAAGCCTCCTGTGTCTCCCGTCTTGTCTCTCACGAGCCACACGTCTCCTGTGTCTCCCGTCTTGTCTCTCACGAGCCAGACGCCTCCTGTGTCTCACGTCTTGTCTCTCACGACAGAATACCCGTCAACGACCAGGGGCTTAATCAAGAAGATTCTGTCTCCAAACTCTTACTTGCACACGTCAGTCAGACACGATATTAAGGTCACGTGGTCAGTCAGACAAGATAATACAGGTCACGTGGTCAGTCAGACAAGATAATCAAGGTCACGTGGTCAGTCAGACAAGATAATACAGGTCACGTCAGATATGATAGTACGGATCACGTGGTTCGACAGATAAGATAGTACGGATCACGTGGTTAGTCAGATAAGATAGTACGGATCACGTGGTTAGTCAGATAAGATAGTACGGATCACGTGGTTAGTCAGATAAGATAGTACGGGTCACGTGGTTAGTTAGATAAGATAGTACGGATCACGTGGTTAGTCAGATAAGATAGTACGGATCACGTGGTTCGTCAGATAAGATAGTACGGGTCACGTGGTTCGTCAGATAAGATAGTACGGGTCACGTGGCTCGTCAGATAAGATAGTACGGGTCACGTGGCTCGTCAGATAAGATAGTACGGATCACGTGGTTAGTCAGATAAGATAGTACGGATCACGTGGTTAGTCAGATAAGATAGTACGGATCACGTGGTTAGTCAGATAAGATAGTACGGATCACGTGGTTCGTCAGATAAGATAGTACGGGTCACGTGGCTCGTCAGATAAGATAGTACGGATCACGTGGTTCGTCAGATAAGATAGTACGGATCACGTGGTTCGTCAGATAAGATAGTACGGGTCACGTGGCTCGTCAGATAATATGTACACTAAGTACAGTACTGACTGATATTATGTACACTAAGTACAGTACTGACTGATATTATGTACACTAAGTACAGTACTGACTGATATTATGTACACTAAGTACAGTACTGACTGATAATATGTACACTAAGTACAGTACTATATTTCCGCTAGGTTCACAAGAAATCTTCGTACATAAACGACCAAGTAATTAATTATCTTACATTTCAGGAGGAGATGAAGCCGTACATCAAGATGGTCAACATTACCCCAGACTCTGCTTGTAAGTTGGCTGCTGCTGTACATCACAACGCTACAACTGACAGGTTGTATAATGTGCGTTGACATGACTACAACTGACAGGTTGTATAATGTGCGTTGACATGACTACAACTGACAGGTTGTATAATGTGCGTTGACATGACTACAACTGACAGGTTGTATAATGTGCGTTGACATGACTACAACTGACAGGTTGTATAATGTGCGTTGACATGACTATAACTGACAGGTTGTATACAGTGCGTTGACATGACTACAACTGACAGGTTGTATAATGTGCGTTGACATGACTACAACTGACAGGTTGTATAATGTGCGTTGACATGACTATAACTGACAGGTTGTATACAGTGCGTTGACATGACTACAACTGACAGGTTGTATAATGTGCGTTGACATGACTATAACTGACAGGTTGAATGACTAACTGACAGGTTGTGTAATGTGCGTTGACATGACTACAACTGACAGGTTGTATAATGTGCGTTGACATGACTACAACTGACAGGTTGTATAATGTGCGTTGACATGACTACAACTGACAGGTTGTATAATGTGCGTTGACATGACTACAACTGACAGGTTGTATAATGTGCGTTGACATGACTATAACTGACAGGTTGAATACAGTGCGTTGACATGACTACAACTGACAGGTTGTATAATGTGCGTTGACATGACTACAACTGACAGGTTGTATAATGTGCGTTGACATGACTATAACTGACAGGTTGTATAATGTGCGTTGACATGACTATAACTGACAGGTTGTATACAGTGCGTTGACATGACTACAACTGACAGGTTGTATAATGTGCGTTGACATGACTACAACTGACAGGTTGTATAATGTGCGTTGACATGACTACAACTGACAGGTTGTATAATGTGTGTTGACATGACTACAACTGACAGGTTGTATAATGTGCGTTGACATGACTACAACTGACAGGTTGTATAATGTGCGTTGACATGACTACAACTGACAGGTTGTATAATGTGTGTTGACATGACTACAACTGACAGGTTGTATAATGTGTGTTGACATGACTACAACTGACAGGTTGTATAATGTGCGTTGACATGACTACAACTGACAGGTTGTATAATGTGCGTTGACATGACTACAACATACCAATACAACTCTCCATAATATGAGAGTTTGTTGTGTGTCGTAAAGTCTTCTCATAATTGATAGTGAGTCATGTAAGACGAATTCATTTTCTGTCGTGAGAACCAAACATGTGAGTATGAATATGTCATGTTCCTGTATGTGATTGTCTCTCAGGTTACACACCAAACCTCACCCAACACTCACACTCTCTTCGGTTTCTGTACAGATGATCACACTTTTGTGTACAACAAAATACAAGTGGTAGCTACAGACGTGTATCATGTTCCTGCAGGAGTGTATCATGTTCCTACAGACGTGTATCATGTTCCTACAGACGTGTATCATGTTCCTACAGACGTGTCTCATGTTCAGGCGTGTATCATGTTCCTACAGGCGTGTATCATGTTCCTACAGGCGTGTCTCATGTTCCTACAGACGTGTATCATGTTCCTACTGGCATGTATCATGTTCCTCCAGACGTGTGTCATGTTCCTACAGGCATGTATCATGTTCCTACAGACGTGTCTCATGTTCCTACAGGCATGTATTATGTTCCTACAGGCGTGTATCATGTTCCTACAGACGTGTCTCATGTTTCTACAGACGTGTATCATCAGATATTACCTAACTATGTCAAGCAAGTTGTGTGGATAGTGATAAAGACACATTATAGTGTCACTTACTTACTGGATTTAAGACATAAACAACTGAGACGGTCACTACACAGATGACCGACATGACGATGACTTGTGGAGGCATGAGGTCAGTGATGACCTGTGGAGGCATGAGGTCAGTGATGACCTGTGGAGGCATGAGGTCAGTGATGACCTGTGGAGGCATGAGGTCAGTGATGACCTGTGGAGGCATGAGGTCAGTGATGACCTGTGGAGGCATGAGGTCAGTGATGACCTGTGGAGGCATGAGTCAGTGATGACCTGTGAGGCATGAGGTAGTGATGACTGTGGAGGCATGAGGTTAGTGATGACCTGTGGAAGGCATGAGGTCAGTGATGACCTGTGGAGCATGAGGTCAGTGATGACCTGTGGAGGCTTGAGGTCAGTGATGACCTGTGGAGGCATGAGGTCAGTGATGACCTGTGGAGGCTGAGGTCAGTGATGACCTGTGGAGGCTTGAGGTCAGTGATGACCTGTGGAGGCTTGAGGTCAGTGATGACCTGTGGAGGCATGAGTCAGTGATGACCTGTGAGGCATGAGGTCAGTGATGACTGAGAGACACAGAACTGATCATCATGATGACTGAGAGACACAGAACTGATCATCATGATGACTGAGAGACACAGAACTGATCATCATGATGACTGAGAGACACAGAGAACTGTCATCATGATGACTGAGAGACACAGAACTGATCATCATGATGACTGAGAGACAGGGAGAACTGATCATCATGACGACTGAGAGACACAGAACTAATCATCATGATGACTGAGAGACACAGAGAACTGATCATCATGATGACTGAGAGACAGAGAACTGATCATCATGATGACTAAGAGAAACAATACTGATCTTCATGATGACTGAGAGACAGGGAGAACTGATCATCATGACTGACTGAGAGACACTTAGCTGATCATCATGATGACTGAGAGACACAGAGAACTGATCATCATGATGACTGAGAGACACAGGAACTGATCATCATGATGACTGAAGACACAGAACTGATCATCATGATGACTGAGAGACACAGAGAACTGATCATCATGATGACTGAGAGGACACAGAAACTGATCATCATGATGACTGAGAGACAGAGAACTGATCATCATGATGACTGAGAGACACAGAACTGATCATCATGATGACTGAGAGACAAAACGGAACAGATCATCATGATGACTGAAAGACACAGACCTGATCATCATGATGACTGAGAGACACAGAGAACTGATCATCTTGATGACTGAGGGACACAGAACAAGATCATACATGAATGATTGAGAACAGAGACACCTGCTCATCAAGATGACTGAGAGACACGAACTGATTATCATGATCATTGAGAGACAGCAGACTGGATCATCATGATGACTGAGACACAGAGAACTGGATCATCATGATGACTGAGAGACACAGTGAAATGATCATCATGATCACTGAGAGACCAGGGACTAGAGGACTGATCATCATGATGACTGAAGAGACAGAGAACTGATAATCTTGATGACTTGAGAGGCACACGAGAACTGATCATCATGATGACTAAGGATACAAAAGTGAGTCTATCATGATGACTGAGAAGACACAGATAACTGATCATCATGATGACTGAGAGAAAGAGAGAACTGATCATCATGATGACTGAGAGACAAAGAGAACTGAATCATCATGATGACTGTGAGACACAGAGAACTGTTCATCATGATGACTGAAGACAGAGAGAACTGATCATTCATGATGACTGAGAGACAGAAAGAAGTGATTATCATGATGAACTGAGAGACAGAGAGAAATGATCATCATGATGACTTAGAGACACAGAACTGGTTATCATGATGACTGGAGAGACACAGAACTGGTTATCATGATGACTGAGAGACAGAGGAACTGATCATCATGATTGACTGAGAGACAGAAAGAAGTGATTATCATGGTGACTGAGAGACACATGACTGATCATCATGATGACAGAGAGACACAGAACTGGTTATCATGATGACTGAGACACACGGAACTGATCATGATGACTGAGAGACCACAGAGAACTGATCATCTTGATGACTGAGAGACACTAAAAAGTGATTATCATGGTGACTGAGAGACAGAAAGAAGTGATTATCATGATGACTGAGAGACAGAGGAACTGATCATCATGATGACTGAAAGAAACAGAACTGATCATCATGATGACTGAAGGACAGAGAGAACTAATCATCATGATGACTGACAGATACAGAACTAATCATCTTGATGACTGAGAGACACAGAAAACAGATCATCAAGATGACTAAGAGACACAAAACTGATCATCATGATGACTGAGAGACAGAGAGAACTGATCATCATGATGACTGAGAGACAGAGAAAATTGGTCGTCATGATGACTATGAGACACAAAACTGATCATCATGATGACTGAGAGACACGAATCTGATCATCATGATGACTGAGAGACACAGAACTGATGATCATGATGACTAGTAGACAGAGAACTGATCATCATGATGACAAATAGACAGAGAAAACTGATCATCATGATGACTGAGAGACACAGAACTGATCATCATGATGACTGAGAGACACAGGAAACTGCTTATGATGATGACTGAGAGACACAGAGAACTGCTCATCATGATTACTGACAGACACAGAGAGCTGATCATCATTATGACTAAGAGACACAGAAAACTGATCATCATGATGGATGAGAGACACAGAGAACTGATCATCATGGTGACTAAGAGACACAGAACTGAGCATCATGATAACTGAGACCCACAGAAAACTGATCATCATGATGACTGAGAGACACAGGAAACTGCTTATGATGATGACTGAGAGACACAGAGAACTGCTCATCATGATTACTGACAGACACAGAGAGCTGATCATCATTATGACTAAGAGACACAGAAAACTGATCATCATGATGGATGAGAGACACAGAGAACTGATCATCATGGTGACTAAGAGACACAGAACTGAGCATCATGATAACTGAGACCCACAGAAAACTGATCATCATGATGACTGAGACACACAGAAAACTGATCATCATGATGACTAAGAGACAGAGAGAACTGATCATTATGATGACTGAGAGACACAGAGAACTGATCATCATGATGACTGAGAGACACAGAGAACTGATCATCATGATGACTGAGAGACACAAAGAACTGATCATCATGATTACTGAGAGACGCAGGGAACTGATCATTAAGACGACTGAGAAACACAGAGAACTGATCATCATGATGAGTGACACAAAGAGAACTGATCATGATGACTCAGACACACAGAGAACTGATCATCATGATGACTGAGAGACACAGAGAACTGATCATCATGATGACTAAGAGACAGATAGCACTGATCATCATGATGACTGAGAGACAAATAGAATTGATCATCATGATGCCTAATAGACAGAGAACTGATCATTATGATGACTGAGAGACAGAGAGAACTGATCATCATCATCACTGAGAGACACAGATCTGGTCATCATGATGACTGGCAGACACAGAAAACTGATTATAATGATGACTGAGAGACAGAGAGAAATGATCATCATGATTACTGAAAGACACAGAGAGCTGATCATCATGATGACTAAGAGGCACAGAGAACTGTTCATCATGATGACTAAGAGACACAGAAAACTGATCATCATGATGACTGAGAGACACAGAACTGATCATCATAATGACTGAGAGATATAGAAAACTGATTATCATGATGACTGAGAGACAGAGAGAACTGATAATCATGATGACTGAGAGACAGAGAACTGATCATCTTGATGACTGAGAGACAAAAAAAGTGATTATCATGATGACTGAGAGAAACAGAACTAATCATCATAATGACTGAGAGACAGAGAGAATTGATCAGCATGATGACTGAGAGATACAGAACTGATCATCATGATGACTGAGGGACACAAAGAACAGATCATCAAGATGACTGAGAGTCACAGAACAGGTCATCATGATGACTGAGAGACACAGACAACCGATCATCATTATGACTGAGAGAGAGAGAGAACTGATCATCATGATGACTCAGAGACACAGATCTGATCATCATGATGACTGAGGACACAGAACTGATCATCATAATGACTGAGAGACACAGAAAACTGATCATCATGGTGACTGAGAGACAGAGGGAACTGATCATCATGATGACTGAGGGACAGAGAGAACTGATGATCTTGATGAATAAGAGACACAGAACTGATCATCATGATGACTGAGAGACACAGAAAACTGATTATCATGGTGATTCAGAGACACAGAACGGGTTATCATGATGATTGACAGAGAACTGATTATCATGATGAATGAGAGACACGGATTTGATCATGATGACTGAGAGACACAGAGCTGATCATCATGATGACTAATAGACAGAGAACTGATCATGATGATGACTGAGAGACAGAGAGAACTGATCATCATGATGGCTGAGAGACACAGATCTGGTTATCATGATGACTGGCAGACACAGAAAACTGATTATCATGATGACTGAGACACAGAGAGAAATGATCATCATGATGACTGAGAGATACAGAACTGATCATCTTGATGACTCAGAGACACAGAGAACTGATCATCAAGATGACTGAGAGACATGCAACTGATCATCATGATGACTGAGAGACACTAAAAAGTGATTATCATGATGACTGAGAGACACTAAAAAGTGATTATCATGATGACTGAGAGAAACGGAACTAATCATCATGATGACTGAGAGACAGAGAGAACTGATCAGCATGATGACTGAGAGATATAGAACTGATCATCTTGATGACTGAGAGACAGAGAACAGATCATCAAGATGACTGAGAGTCACAGAACAGATCATCATGATGACTGAGAGACACAGAGAACCGATCATCATGATGACTGAGAGACAGAGAGAACTGATCATCATGATAACTAAGAGACACAGAACTGATCATCATGTTGACTGAGAGACACAGAAAACTGATTATCATGATGACTGAGAGACACAGAACTGGTTATCATGATGACCGAGAGACACAGAACTGATCATCATGATGACTGTGAGACACAGAACTGATCATGATGATGCCTAATAGACAGAGAACTGATCATCATGATGACTGAGAGACAGAGAGAACTGATCATCATGATGGCTGAGAGACACAGATCTGGTTATCATGATGACTGGCAGACACAGAAAACTGATTATCATAATGACTGAGAGACAGAGAGAAATGATCATCATGATTACTGAGAGGCACAGGGAGCTGATCATCATGATGACTAAGAGACACAGAAAACTGATCATCATGACGACTGAGAGACACAGAACTGATCATCATGATGACTGAGAGATATAGAAACCTGATTATCATGATGACTGAGAGACAGAGAGAACTGATCATCATGGTGACTGAGAGACACAGAACTGATCATCATGATGACTGAGAGACACAGAACTGATCATCATGATGACTGAGAGACACAGAACTGATCATCATGATGACTGAGAGACAAAGAAATCTGATTATCATGATGACTCAGAGACAGAGGACTGATCATCATGATGACTGAGAGACAGAGAGAACTGATCATCATGATGACTGACAGATACAGAACTGATCATCATGATGACTGATAGACAGAGAGAACTGATCATCAAGATGATTGAGAGACACAGAGAACTGATCATCATGGTGACTGAGAGACACAAAAACTGATTATCAGGATGACTGAGAGACAGAGAGAAGTGATCATTATGATGACTGAGACACACAGAACTGATCATCATAATGACTGAGAGACACAGAAATCTGATGATCATGATGACTTTGAAACACAGAACTGATCTTCATGATGACTGAGAAACAGAGAAAACTGATCATCATGATGACTGAGAGATACAGAACTGATCATCATGATGACTGAGAGACACAGAGAACTGATCATGGTGATGACTGAGAGACAGAGAGAACTGATCAGCATGATGACTGAGAGACACATGACTGATCATCATGATGACTGAGAGACACAGAACTGATCATCATGATGACTGAGAGACAGAAAGAAGTGATTATCATGATGACTTAGAGACAGAGAGAACTGATCTTCATGATGACTGAGGGACAAAGAACTGATCATCATGACTGAGAGACACAAAAAGGTGATTATCATGATGGCTGAGAGAAACAGAACTGATCATGATGACTGAGAGACAGAGAGAAATGATCAACATGATGACTGAGAGATACAGAACTGATCATCTTGATGACTAAGAGACACAGAGAACTGATCATCAAGATGACTGAGAGACACAGAACTGATCATCATGATGACTGAGAGACACAGAAAACTGATCATCATGATGACTGAGACACAGAAAACTGATTATCATGATGACTGAGAGACAGAGAGAACTCCTCATCATGATGACTGAGAGACAAGTAACTGAGCATCATGATGATTGAGAGACACAAAAAAGTGATTATCATGATGACTGAGAGAAACAGAACTGATCATCATGATGACTGAGAGACAGAGAGAACTGATCATCATGATGACTGAGAGGTACAGAACTGATCATCTTGATGACTAAGAGACACAAAAAACTGATCATCAAGATGACTGAGAGACAGAGAGAACTGATCATCATGATGACTGAGAGACAGAGAGACAGAGAGAACTGATCATCATGATGACTGAGAGACAGAGAGAACTGATCATCATGATGACTAAGAGACACAGAACTGATCATCATGGTGACTGAGAGACACAGAGAACTGATCATCATGATGACTGAGAGACACAGAACTGATCATCATGATGACTAATAAACAGAGAACTGATCATCATGATGACTGAGGGACAGAGAGGACTGACCATCATGATGACTGAGAGACACAGAACTGATCATCATGATGACTGAGAGACACAGAAAACTGATTATCATGATGACTGAGAGACACAGAGAACTGATCATCATGATGGCTGAGAGACAGAGGGCTGATCATCATGATGAGTAAGAGACACAGAGAACTGATCAACATGATAACTGGGAGACACAGAAAACTGATCATCATGATGACTAAGAGACACAGAGAACTGATCAACATGATAACTGGGAGACACAGAAAACTGATCATCATGATGACTAAGATACACAGAGAACTGATCATCATGATGGATGAGAGAGACAGAAAACTGATCATCATGATGACTAAGAGACACAGAGAACTGATCAACATGATAACTGGGAGACACAGAAAACTGATCATCATGATGACTAAGAGACACAGAGAACTGATCATCATGATAACTAAGAGACACAGAGAACTGATCATTATGGTGACTGAGAGACACAGAAAACTGATCATCATGATGACTGAGACACACAGAACTGATCATGATGACTGAGAGACACAGAGAACTGATCATCATGATGACTGAGAGACACAGAGAACTGATCATTATGATGACCAAGAGACAGAGAGAACTAATCATCATGATGACTGAGAGACACATAGAACTGATCATCATAATGACTAAGAGACACAGAGAACTGATCATTATGATGACTGAGAGACACAGAGAACTGATCATAATGATGACTAAGACAGACCGAACTGATCATCATGATGACTGAGACACACAGAACTGATCATCATGATGACTGAGAGACACAGAGAACTGTTCATCATGATGACTGAGAGACACCGAGAACTGATCCTCATGATGACTAAGAGACAGAGAGAACTGATCATCATGATGACTGAGAGACACATAGAACTGATCATCATGATGACTTAGAGACACAGAGAACTTATCATCATGATGACTGAAAGACACAGAGAACTGATCATCATGATGACTGAGAGACACAAAGGTCTGAGTTACCATTGTGATGTTTACGATGTTCAATTCAACCGAAACTGTGCCACAAAGAAATACGTCTCACTAGTGTCAAATCATCAGTTTACAACAGTTGTTGTTATATATGCTGGTTCATAACGGCCAGACGAACATTAACAATGTATCATAGGAACAGTGTCATTCCTTGACAGGTTGTGAGAGCGAGGGGCAGTTGTACCCTGAGGGCCACATCCTGAGGGGTGGTCAGGGCTGCGCTAGGCAGGTCTGCACCAACGGCACCTGGAGCTCTGTCGTGCAACACAACTGTGAGTATGACCACGTCTTCCCAAGCTACGTTATCATCAGTTAATAGTCGAGTTAATCTTGTACACACACGTGGCTCATTTACATCACAACCAGATGTATGAACCGATCATGACACATATGGCTCACTCACGTGAGAATCACATGTAAACCACTTACAGCTCCTCTCCCAACAGTCTGACTGGTTCGTTACTCTCCCAGCAGTCTGACTGGTTCATTACTCTCCCAGCAGTCTGAGTGGTTCATTACTCTCCCGGCAGTCTGACTGGTTCATTTCTCTCCCAGCAGTCTGACTGGTTCATTGCAGTCTGACTGGTTCGTTACTCTTCCAGTAGTCTGACTGGTTCATTACTCTCCCAGCAGTCTGACTGGTTCATTACTCTCCCAGCAGTCTGACTGGTTCATTACTCTCCCAGCAGTCTGACTGGTTCATTACTCTCCCAGCAGTCTGACTGGTTCATTACTCTCCCAGCAGTCTGACTGGTTCATTGCACATGCTCCTCCACTGTGCGTCAGTTATGGCATATCTACAACAGTTGACTGGGTTAAAGAAAACAACTCATTCGTTCAGAGGATTACAACCTCTCATCTCTGGAGAGGTTTTACCAGAAGATAACGAACACACACATAGCCCGTCTTTGTTATTTCAATCTTGTTATCAAGTAGTTGACCATAAAGATATTTTCCCTTGAGTCTTACTCAGCTTCCATATGAAGTGTATCTGAATCATTACAAATACATCTATTTCTCGTGAGGCAAATAGTTCTTACGTCAGAGGGAAGCGTCATGCATTCTCCTCTCTCACTAACCTTTTGTTGTCCTGTTGTCTAGCCGACAGTGTCTCTGTCATCACCCACGTTTTCCTCAGTGGTCATACGATACTTGTGGCCCCACTTCATGAACAATACCGTTATATTTCATTCTATAATTCAAGACAGTCACTCTCCCTACAGTTACTGCCTTCTTGATGTTATAACCTCTCACTAACATTGTACCTCCTCTCGTCTTCTGTTGTCGTATGCTCCATAAGAGACAACAATCTTTGTCCACAACCAAGAAATAAACATCGAACGACGTTCCTTCTCGTACTTCACCTGGAGAGCCTCTATAATGCACTTGTGTCTGCCCGACTGTTTCAGTTTTACGTAGAAACAAGAACTACTTTGCCTACACCTTCATCAAGCTATACACTGGGGCTCCCTTACCTACACCACAATGACCATTTTACCTCTCCAGATGCTTTCTACTATCTTCCAAGGCCTTGAATTAGTCAATGTATCTCATCATCAATATAAATTTTGCAATACTCCATCGAGCAATGATCTGTTTCCTTGTTCATAATTTCTGGTCAAAATTTCTGTAGACTACAACATATTCTGTGCCTCACCCTTGACCTCTCGAACGCTTATCACAGACATGGCGTAGACGATTGATGTCCTCACTCCCGTGTTTTGCCTCCTCCCGACACTCTCTTATCTCAGCTCCCGTTTTCTCTCTGGTTTGTTCATTCTCATACGTTTTTCATGGACGAAACTCCTTCGAACATTGATAATCCTTAAGCTGTCTGTCTCCTACCGTCATTCTGTCAACAGTTCTCTGTCTCCAGACAAGTACCCAGTTCAGTCATACGACGACTCAATTCTTCATGTCTCCTCGTCATTCTTATCAACCTAACGTTGTTATATTATATTCTACAAACTTCTATGTAGATAGATTACACTACTTGGACCAACATGGTAAAGCTTCAAGCCTCTGAGACACAGTCTCCTGTCTGCTTTTCCATAGATAATTACAGCTTTTCCCATCACTCGTTTACATGATAGTGTTCTCATCACAGTCATCACGACTATTACAGTCATCACAGTCATCACAATTATTACAGTCATTACAGTCATCACAGTCATCACAATAATCATGCGTAATGCCAGAGTCTGCATGTGGCCACCTGGAACTCTCGTTCACATGATGATGTTCTCATCACAGTCATCACAAATATTACAGTCATCACAGTCATCACAGTCATCACAAATCTTACAGTCACTCAGTCATCACAGTCATCACAGTCATGTCAGTCATCACAGTCCTCACAGTCATCACAAATCTTACAGTCATCTCAGTCATCACAGTCATCTCAGTCATCACAGTCATCACAGTCATCACAGTCATTCAGTCATCACAGTCATCTCAGTCATCTCAGTCATCACAGTCATCTCAGTCGTCTCAGTCATCACAGTCATCACAATTATTACGGTTGTCACGGTCATCTCAGTCATCACAGTCATCACAGTCATCTCAGTCATTACAGTCATCACAGTCATCACAGTCATCACAATCATTACGGTCATCACAGTCATCTCAGTCATCACAGTCATCCCAGTTATCACAGTCATCACAGTCATCTCAGTCATCACAGTCATCACAGTCATCTCGGTCATTGTACATATAATATGGACGTCTCTATTGGATCTTGTTCTCACAACATGGGTGGTTGTAGTTGTATATACGTAGTGTACACAAGCGAGTGTCAGACAGGTCAACATACCGTCTCTGCCAGAGTGACGTGAGAACCAAGCTGGTGGTTGTGTTTCCCGTCAGCAGCAGCAGCGAGAAGAGGAGGAGCAGCAGCAGCGGGAGGAGCAGGAGGAGCAGCCGCGGGAGGAGAAGCAGCAGCAGCGGGAGGAGGAGGAGGAGGAGCAGCAGCAGCAGCGGGAGGAGGAGGAGAAGCAGCAGCAGCGGGAGGAGGAAGAGGAGCAGCAGCAGACGCGGGAGGAGGAGAAGCAGCATCAGCGGGAGGAGGAGGAGCAGCATCAGCGGGAGGAGGAGGAGGAGCAGCAGCAGCAGCGGGAGGAGGAGGAGGAGCAGCAGCAGACGCGGGAGGAGGAGAAGCAGCATCAGCGGGAGGAGGAGGAGCAGCATCAGCGGGAGGAGGAGGAGGAGCAGCAGCAGCAGCGGGAGGGGGAGGAGCAGCATCAGCGGGAGGAGGAGGAGCAGCAGGAGGAGTGGTGGCTGCTCGCCCGTACTGGCTCACCGGTGCTACGTCCTAGGCTCCACGGCCGACCTTAACCTCTGAAACTCTCGAGGTTTTCTGATCACAGATTCCACCTCCACTAACTTATATAATAAGGCAAACTCTACACGCCCCCAACGACCATTGCAATATTTATTTCTCTCTCTCTCTCTCTCTCTCTCTCTCTCTCTCTCTCTCTCTCTCTCTCTCTCTCTCTCTCTCTCTCTCTCTCTCTCTCTCTCTCTCCACCCGTGGATGGAACCTTGGGGAAGAAGGAAGACACTGCCATTGTATCTTTTTTATCATTATTTTTATCATTATCTCACCATCATTATCATTAATCTAGTCATTATCTCACCATCATTACCATTATTTTAGTCATTGTCTCACCATCATTATCATTATCATATTAACATCTTCAGTAATATTGTCATTACACAGCTTATATACATATGTTGCCTCATGCACGACACACAGCTTTTCCTCGTCAAAATATTATATAGGAAAACAGTATATAAGGAGAGACATGTTGACTATATGTCAGCTGTAAAATATAACACAAATGTTATATCGGAAAACAGTATGTAAGGAGAGACTATAAGATATGACTACATTACGAAGCCTCTTCTTCCAGGTTGTATATACGAGGGTAATGTGTACTTCTCTGAGGAGGTCATTGATATCGGCCCAGGTGGAGACGATTGCTGGAAACGTTGGTGTAAAGATGGCAAAACTACCAAGACTCCTGTACCATGTTGTGAGTTATTATTTGACCATGTTGTGAGTTATTCCTGTTACAAGTGAGTTGATCCTGTACCATGTTGTGAGTTACTCCTTACCATATGAGTTATTTCTGTACCATGTTGTGAATTACTCCTGTACCATGTTGTGAGTTACTTCTGAACCATGTGAGTTATTCCTGTACCATGTTGTGAGTTACTCCTGTACCATGTTGTGAGTTACTCCTGAACCATGCTGTGAGTTACTCCTGTACCATGTGAGTTATTCCTGTACCATGTTGTGAGTTACTCCTGTACCATGTTGTGAGTTATTCCTGTACCATGTTGTGAGTTATTCCTGCACCATGTTGTGAGTTACTCCTATACCATGTAGTGAGTTATTCCTGTACCATGTTATGAATTATTCCTTTCCCATGTTGTGAGTTACTCTTGTACCATATTGTGAGTTACTCCTGTAACATGATGTGAGTTACTCCTATACCATGTCCTGTGCCATGTTGTGAGTTACTCCTGTACCATGTTCTTAGTTATTCCTGTACCATGTTGTGAGTTACTCCTGTACCATGTTCTGAGTTATTCCTGTACCATGTTGTGAGTTACTCCTGTGCCATGTTGTTAGTTATTCCTGTACCATGTTGTGACTTACTCCTGTATCATGTTGAGTTACTCCTGTACCATGTGAGTTATTCCTGTACCATGTTGTGAGTTACTCCTGTACCATGTTGAGTTACTCCTGTACCATGTTGAGTTACTCCTGTACCATGTTGTGAGTTACTCTTGTACCATGTTGAGTTACTCCTGTACCATGTTGTGATTTATTCCTGTACTATGTTGTGAGTTATTAGCGAATTGGTTATTACTATCTCGTATACTGTTGTGATGTGGGTTATCACTGTTTGATTTCTGTCCTGCCCCATAACATTACTGATGTGTAACGTGATATCATGGGCTGGTTACTGATATCCTACTGTGTTATCATGGCCCAGTTGTATGTAGTTGTTGCTCAGTGTTGCTTATATTCTCCTGTATACAACTATATTTACAACTTTCACTACCACACTATGTCGTTGTTGTGATCACCCTTCTAATGGGCCTTTCTGTGTTATTACTGATCCCAATTTTATCATCACCGTCCTAATATTCTCTTATTCCCATCCTGCCATATTTCGTGAATCATATAACATTATACAATTATGACAAGTTATGTTCTTCTTACAATGATGATATCATTACCTTATTAATTAGTTTAATTTCTATGTTTCTAATCTTTGCTGCACAATGAGTTGATAATTACCTCTGCCCGGCATATATTGGTCTATAAACACCCTGATCTGACCTAATTGTGACCCTCCATCTGTACAGAGCAGGACCTTACCTCGTGTACGGTCACACAGTTATGTGTGTCTCGCCAAGGTTCATAATGTGATAATTTACTTCTTCATCTGTCTACAACTTTGATAATATGAAAGTAATCATTTCTATGTTTTGTAACATATTTCATGCTTGATCTCCAGTTTCTCTTTACTTGTACCTTCCAAAGTACTGCCCACACTCCACAAAGTCAGATCTATACTTAGCATTTAAATGTAACCTGTAATACACCTTTCTAAATCTCAATTACCATACTCGCTGCCTTCCTCAACACTTACAATGTGCAGGCACCTAACCTGCGATGAAGACTTTGATGTAAGACTAACATACTTTGTCAACAATTTACTTGACATTTCCTTATCATTATGATCAAATGTGATTGTATTATTAAACAATACATAATTTGTCTCATTAGATATTGTACTACCGTAGTGTTCTGGTGTTGATATTGTACTACCGTAGTGTTCTGGTGTTGATATTGTACGACCGTAGTATCCTGGTGTTGATATTGTACTACCGTAGTATTTTGGTGTTGATATTGTACGACCGTAGTGTTCTGGTGTTGATATTGTATTACCGAAGTGTTCTGGTATTGATATTGTACGACCGTAGTGTTCTGGTGTTGATATTGTACTACCAAAGTGTTCTGGTGTTGATATTGTACGACCGTAGCGTTCTGGTGTTGATATTGTACTACCGAAGTGTTCTGGTGTTGATATTGTACGACCGTAGTGTTCTGGTGTTGATATTGTACTACCGTAGTGTTCTGGTGTTGATATTGTACGACCGTAGTGTTCTGGTGTTGATATTGTACTACCGTAGTGTTCTGGTGTTGATATTGTACGACCGTAGTGTTCTGGTGTTGATATTGTACTACCGAAGTGTTCTGGTGTTGATATTGTACGACCGTAGTGTTCTGGTGTTGATATTGTACTACCGAAGTGTTCTGGTGTTGATATTGTACGACCGTAGTGTTCTGGTGTTGATATTGTACGACCGTAGTGTTCTGGTGTTGATATTGTACGACCGTAGTGTTCTGGTGTTGATATTGTACGACCGAAGTGTTCTGGTGTTGATATTGTACTACCGTAGTGTTCTGGTATTGGTATGGGTACTCTGCTCTCCCCAAATTCCTTTCACATAGAATCAAGTAATTAGTTTTCTGCCAGATTACACTCGTATCCAAGCCTTATTCATCTGTCACTTATTCATTACTTTGCAGTGTTGTTAATGAGATTTATCAGTCGTGTATCACATCAAATCTGACGTCTGTCTATGTCACTTTCTAACCTGATGCAACTTCAGTCACACCATAGTTCTCCCAGGATTGTTGCATCATCCGCTGGTGTTATACAAGTTATTGAAACAGAAAATAACAACGGCCGTAAGTACGAGCCTTCTCACCCGCCCGCACGCCCGCACGCCCGCTACACCCAACCCACCGAGCAAAACCTTGCTCCTCTGTCATATATCCTGTGTTCCTCCTACTGTGATGACCTTCATCTAAGACAAGTAGACTTACCCTTAGTCCTACCTGAAAATCCATCTCCTTCGCCAGTCATTTGTGTGAGTGTCACCTACAATCCGGGACACAGGAAGATCAATGCCTTCATTTACCTCTGACGTCAAAGCTCACTCTACCATAAAAATCTAAAACACTGATTCTCAACCTGGCTGATAACAACCCCTGGTGAACGTAGGAAGGCGTTAAACACTAGGGGGCCAGCAGTGGAGCGCTTAGAAAATTTCAGTGTGCTTCAAATAAAGATATACAGGCAGTGTATATATACATATATATATCTTTATTTTTTATTTATTTTGCTTTGTCGCTGTCTCCCGCGTTAGCGAGGTAGCGCAAGGCAACAGACGAAAGAATGGCCTAACCCACCCACATACACATGTATATACATACACGTCCACACACGCCAATATACATACCTATACATCTCAATGTACACATATAAATATATACACACACAGCCATATACATATATACACATGTACATAATACATAATGACTATCTTTATCTATTCCCACAGCCAACTCGCCACACATGGAATAACAACCCCTTCCCCCTCATGTGCGCGAGGTAGCGCTAGGAAAAGATAACAAAGGCCCCATTCGTTCACACTCAGTCTCTAGCTGTCATGTAATAATGCACCGAAACCACAGATCCCTTACCACATCCAGGCCCCACAGAACTTTCCATGGTTTACCCCAGACGCTTCACATGCCCTGGTTCAATCCATTGACAGCACGTCAACCCCGGTATACCACATCGTTCGAATTCACTCTATTCCTTGCACGCCTTTCACCCTCCTGCATGTTCAGGCCCCGATCACTCAAAATCTTTTTCACTCCATCTTTCCACTTCTAATTTGGTCTCCCACTTCTCCTCGTTCCCTCCACCTCTGACACATATATCCTCTTGGTCAATCTTTCCTCACTCATTCTCTCCATGTGACAGAACCATTTCAAAACACACTTTCCTGCTCGCTCAACCATACTCTTTTTATTACCACACATCTCGCTTACCCTATTATTACTTACTCGATCAAACCACCTCACACCACATATTGTCCTCAAACATCTCATTTCTAGCACATCCACCCTCCTACGCACAACTCTATCCATAGCCCACGCCTCGCAACCATACAACATTGTTGGAACCACTATTCCTTCAAACATACCCATTTTTGCTTTCCAAGATCATGTTCTCGACTTCCACACATTCTTCAACGCTCCCAGAATTTTTGCCCCCTCCCCCACCCTATGATTCACATCCGCTTCCATGGTTCCATCTGCTACCAAATCCACTCCCAGATATCTAAAACACTTTACTTCCTCCAGTTTTTCTCCATTCAAACTTACCTCCCAATTGACTTGGCCCTCAACCCTGCTGTACCTAATAACCTTGCTCTTATTCACATTTACTCTCAACTTTCCTCTCTCACACACTTTCCTCTCTCACACACTCATCAAACTCAGTCACCAGCTTCTGCAGTTTCTCACATGAATCAGCCACCAGCGATGCATCATCAGCAAACAACAACTGACTCAATTCCCACGCTCTCTGATCCACAACAGACTGCATACTTGCCCCTCTTTCTAAAACTCTTGCATTCACCTCCCTAACAACCCCATCCATAAACAAATTAAACAACCATGGAGACATCACACACCCCTGTCGCAAACCTATGTTCACTGAGAACCAACCACTTTCCTCTCTTCCTACACGTACACATGCCTTACATCCCCGATAAAAACTTGTCACTGCTTCTAACAACTTGCCTCCCACGCCATATACTCTTAATACCTTCCACAGAGCATCTCTATCAACTCCATCATATGCCTTCTCCAGATCCATAAATGCTACATACAAATCCATTTGCTTTTCTAAGTATTTCTCACATACATTCTTCAAAGCAAACACCTGATCCACACATCCTCTACCACTTCTGAAACCACACTGGTCTTCCCCAATCTGATGCTCTGTACATGCCTTCACCCTCTCAATCAATACCCTACCATATAATATACCAGGAATACTCAACAAACTTATACCTCTGTAATTTGAGAACTCACCTTTGTCCCCTTTGCCTTTGTTCAATGGCACTATGCAGGCACTCCGCCAATCCTCAGGCACCTCACCATGAGTCATACATACATTACATAACCTTACCAACCAGTCAACAATACAGTCACCCTCTTTTTTAATAGATTCCACTGCAATACCATCCAACCCCGCTAACTTGCCGGCTTTCATCTTCCGCAAAGCTTTTACTACCTCTTCTCTGTTTACCAAATTATTTTCCCTAACCCTCTCACTTTGCACACCACCTCGACCAAAACACCTTATATCTACCACTCTATCATCAAACACATTCAACAAACCTTCAAAATACTCAATCCATCTCCTTCTCACATCACCACTACTTGTTATCACCTCCCCATTAGCCCCCTTCACTGAAGTTCCCATTTGCTCCCTTGTCTTACGCACTTTATTTACCTCCTTCCAGAACATCTTTTTATTCTCCCTAAAATTTAATGATACTCTCTCACCCCAACTCTCATTTGCCGTCTTTTTCACCTCTTGCACCTTTCTCTTGACCTCCTGCCTTTTTCTTTTATACATCTCCCACTCATTTGTATTTTTCCCTGCAAAAATCGTCCAAATGCCTCTCTCTTCTCTTTCACTAATAATCTTACTTTTTCATCCCACCACTCACTACCCTTTCTAATCAACCCACCTCCCACGCTTCTCATGCCAAAAGCATCTTTTGCGCAAGCCATCACTGCATCCCTAAATACATCCAATTCCTCCCCACTCCCCTTACCTCCTTTGTTCTCACCTTTTTCCATTCTGTACTCAGTCTCTCCTGGTACTTCCTCACACAAGTCTCCTTCCCAAGCTCACTTACTCTCACCACCCTCTTCACCCCAACATTCTCTCCTCTTTTCTGAAATCCCATACAAATCTTCACCTTCGCCTCCACAAGATAATGATCAGACATCCCTCCAGTTGCACCTCTCAGCACATTAACATCCAAAAGTCTCTCTTTCGCGCACTTTTCAATTAACACGTAATCCAATAATGCTCTCTGGCCATCTCTCCTACTTACATACGTATACTTATGTATATCTCGCTTTTTAAACCATGTATTCCAAATCACTGGTCCTTTTTCAGCACATAAATCTACAAGCTCTTCACCATTTCCATTTACAACACTGAACACACCATGTATACCAATTATTCCCTCAACTGCCACATTACTCACCTTCAGTGATAGGAGCTAATGGGGAGGTGATAACAAGTAGTGGGGATGTGAGAAGGAGATGGATTGAGTATTTTGAAGGTTTGTTGAATGTGTTCGATGATAGAGTGGCAGATATAGGGTGTTCTGGTCGAGGTGGTGTGCAAAGTGAGAGGGTTGGGGAAAATGATTTGGTAAACAGAGAAGAGGCAGTAAAAGCTTTGCGGATGATGAAAGCCAGCAAGGCAGCAGGTTTGGATGGTGTTGCAGTGGAATTTATTAAAAAAGTGGGTGACTGTATTGTTAACTGGTTGGTAAGGTTATCTAATGAATGTATGATTCATGGTGAGGTGCCTGAGGATTGGCGGAATGCTTACATAGTGCCATTGTACAAAGGCAAAGGGGATAAGAGTGAGTGCTCAAAATACAGAGGTATAAGTTTGATGAGTATTCCTGGTATATCATATGGGAGGGTATTGATTGAGAGGGTGAAGGCATGTACAGAGCATCAGATTGGGGAAGAGCAGTGCGGTTTCAGAAGTGATAGAGGATGTGTGGATCAGGTGTTACCTTTGAAGAATGTATGTGAGAAATACTTAGAAAAGCAAATGGATTTGTATGTATCATTTATGGATCTGGAGAAGGTATATGATAGAGTTGATAGAGATGCTCTGTGGAAGGTATTAAGAGTGTATGGTGTGGGAGGCAAGTTATTAGAAGCAGTGAAAGTTTTTATCGAGGATATAAGGCATGTGTACGTGTGGGAAGAGAGGAAAGTGATTGGTTCTCAGTGAATGTAGGTTTGCGGTTGGGATGTGCGATGTCTCCATGGTTGTTTAATTTGTTTATGGATGGGGTTGTTAGGGAGGTGAACGCAAGAGTTTTGGAAAGAGGGGCAAGGATCCAGTCTGTTGGGGATGAGAGAGCTTTTGAAGTGAGTCAGTTGTTGTTCGCTGATGATACAGCGCTGGTGGCTGATTCATGTGACAAACTGCAGAAGCTGGTGACTGAGTTTGGAAAAGTGTGTGAAAAAAGAAAGTTAAGAGTAAATGTGAATAAGAGCAAGGGTATTAGTTACAGTAGGGTTAAGGGTCAAGTCAATTAGGAGGTAAGTTTGAATGGAGAAAAACTGGAGGAAGTGAAGAGTTTTAGATATCTGATAGTGGATTTAGCAGCAGATAGAACCATGGAAGCAGAAGTGAATCATAGGGTGGGGGAGGGGGCGAAAATACTGGGAGCCTTGAAGAATGTGTGGAAGTCGAGAACATTATCTCGGAAAGCAAAAATGGTTATGTTTGAAGGAATAGTGGTTCCAACAATGTTGTATGGTTACGAGGCGTGGGCTATGGATAGAGTTGTGCGCAGGAGGGTGGATGCGCTGGAAATGAGATGTTTAAGGACAATATGTGGAGTGAGGTGGTTTGATCGAGTAAGTAATGATAGGGTAAGAGAGATGTGTTGTAATAAAAAGAGTGTGGCTGAGAGAGCAGAAGAGGGTGTTTTGAAATGGTTCGGTCACATGGAGGGAATGAGTGAGGAAAGATTGACCAAGAGGATATATGTGTCAGAGGTGGAGGGAACGAGAAGTGGGAGACCAAATTGGAGGTGGAAAGATGGAGTGAAAAAGATTTTGAGTGATCGGGGCCTGAGCATGCAGGAGGGTGAAAGGCGTGCAAGGAATGGAGTGAATTGGAACGATGTGGTATACCGGGGCCGACATGCTGTCAGTGGATTGAACCAGGGCATGTAAAGGGGTAAACCATGGAAAGTTCTGTGGGGCCTGGATGTGGAAAGGGAGCTGTGGTTTCGGACATTATTACATGACAGCTAGAGACTGAGTGTCAACGAATGGGGCCTTTGTTGTCTTTTCCTTGCGCTACCTCGCACACATAAGGGGAAAGGGGGATGTTATTTCATATGTGGCGAGGTGGCGATGGGAATAAGTAAAGGCAGACAGTATGAATTATTTACATGTGTATATATGTATATGTGTGTGTGTGTATATGTATGTGTACATTGAGATGTATAGGTATGTATATTTACGTGTGTGGACGTGTATGTATATACATGTGTATGGCGGTGGGTTGAACCATTTCTTTCGTCTTTTTCCTTGCGCCACCTCGCAAACGTGGGAGACAGTCACAAAGCAAAATAATGATAAAATATATATATATGTATATATATATATATATATATATATATATATATATATATATATATATATATATATATATATATATATATATATATATATATATATATATATATATATATATATACCCCTGGGGATAGGGGATAAAGAATACTTCCCACGGATTCCTCACGTGTCGTAGAAGGCGACTAAAGGAGACGGGAGTAGGGGACTGAAAACCCTCCCATCCTTGTATTTCAACTTTCTAAAATGGGAAACAGAAGAAGGAGTCACGCGGGGAGTGCTCATCCTCCTCGAAGGCTCAGGCTGGGGTGTCTAAATGTGTGTGGATGTAACCAAGATGAGAAAAAAGGAGACATAGGTAGTATGTTTGAGGAAAGGATCCTGGATGTTTTGGCTCTGAGTGAAACGAAGCTCAAGGGTAAAGAGGAAGAGTTGTTTGGGGATGTCTTGGGAGTAAAGTCAGGGGTTAGTGAGAGGATAAGAGCAAGGGAAGGAGTACCACTACTCCTAAAACAGGAGTGGTGGCAGTACGTGATACAGTGTAAGAAAGTAAATTCTAGATTGATATGGGTAAAACTGAAAGTTGATTGAGAGAGATGGGTGATTATTGGTGTATATGCACCTGGGGATGAGAAGAAAGATCATGAGAAGCAAGTGTTTTGGGAGCAGCTGAGTGAGTGTGTAAGTAGTTTTGATGCACGAGACCGGGTTATAGTGACGGGTGACTTGAATGCAAAGGTGAGTAATGTGGCAGTTGAGGGAATAATTGGTGTGCATGGAGTGTTCAGTGTTGTAAATGGAAATGAAGAGCTTGTAGATTTATGTGCTGAAAAAGGAATGGTGATTGGGAATACCTGGTTTGAAAAGAGACATATAAACAAGTATACGTATGTAAGTAAGAGAGATGGCCAGAGAGCATTATTGGATTACGTGTTAATTGATAGGTGCGCGAAAGAGACTTTTGGATGTTAATGTGCTGAGAGGTGCAACTGGAGGGATGTCTGATCATTATCATGTGGAGACGAAGGTGAAGATTTGTTGAGGTTTTCAGAAAAGAAGAGAGAATGTTGGGGTGAAAAGAGTGGTGAGAGTAAGTGAACTTGGGAAGGAGACTTGTGTGAGGAAGTACCGGGAGATACTGAGTGCAGAATGGAAAAAGGTGAGAACAAATGAGGTAAGGGGAGTGAGGGAGGAATGGGATGTATTTAGGGAAGCAGTGATGGATTGCGCAAAAGATGCTTGTGGCATGAGAAGCGTGGGAGGTGGGCAGATTAGAAAGAGTAGTGCATGGTGGGATGAAGAGGTAAGATCATTAGTGAAAGAGAAGAGAGAGGCTTTTGGACGATTTTTGCGGGGTGAAAATGCAAATGAGTTGGAGATGTATAAAAGAAAGCCAGGAGGTCCAGGGGAAAGTGCAGAAGAGAAAAAGAGGGCAAATGAGAGTTGGGGTTAGAGAGTATCATTAAATTTTAGGGAGAATAAAAAGATGTTTTGGAAGGAGGTAAATAAAGTGCGTAAGACGAGGGAACAAATGGGAACTTCAGTGAAGGGCACAAATGGGGAGGTGATAACAAGTGGTGGTGATGTGAGAAGGAGATGGAGTGAGTATTTTGAAGGTTTGTTGAATGTGTTTGATGATAGAGTAGCAGATATAGGGTCTTTTGGTCGAGGTGGTGTGCAAAGTGAGAGGTTTAGGGAAAATGATTTGGTAAACAGAGAAGAGGTAGTAAAAGCTTTGCGAAAGATGAAAGCCGGCGATGCAGCGGGTCTGGATGGTATTGCAGTGGAATCTATTAAAAAAGGGGGTGACAGTATTGTTGATTGATTGCTAAGGTTATTTAATGTATGTATGACTCATGGTGAGGTGCCTGAGGATTGGCGGAATGCTTGCATAGGCCATTGTACAAGTGGCGAAAGGGATAAAAGTGAGTGCTCAAATTACAGAGGTATAAGTTTGCTGAGTATTCCTGGGAAATTATACGGGAGGGTATTGATTGAGAGGGTGAAGGCATGTACAGAGCATCAGATTGGGGAAGAGCAGTGTGGTTTCAGAAGTGTTAGAGAATGTGTGGATCAGGTGTTTGCTTTGAAGAATATATGTGAGAAATACTTAGAAAACAAATGGATTTGTATGTAGCATTTATGGATCTGGAGAAAGCATATGATAGAATTGATAGAGATGCTCTGTGGAAGGTATTAAGAATATATGGTGTAGGATGCAAGTTGTTAGAAGCAGTGAAAAGTTTTTGTCGAGGATGTAAGGCATTCGTACGTGTAGGAAGAGAGGAAAGTGATTGGTTCTCAGTGAATGTAGGTTTGCTGCAGGGGTGTGTGATATCTCCATGGTTGTTTGATATGTTTATGGATGGGGTTGTCAGGGAGGTGAATGCAAGGGTTTTGGAAAGAGGGGCAAGTATGCAGTCCGTTGTGGATGAGAGAGCTTGGGAAGTGAGTCAGTTGTTGTTCGCTGATGATACAGCGCTGGTGGCTGATTCATATGAGAAACTGCAGAAGCTGATGACTGTGTTTGGTAAAAAGTGTGAAAGATGAAAGCTGAGAGTAAATGTGAACAAGAGCAAGGTTATTAGGTACAGTAGGGTTGAGGGGTCAAGTCAATTGGGAGGTAAGTTTGAATGGAGAAAAACTGAAGGAAGTGAAGTGTTATAGATATCTGGGAGTGGATTTGGCAGCGGTTGGAACCATGGAAGCGGAAGTGAATCATAGGATGGGGGAGTGGGCGAAAATTCTGGTAGCGTTGAAAAATGTTTGAAGTCGAGAACATTATCTCGGAAAGCAAAAATGGGTATGTTTGAAGGAATAGTGGTTCCAACAATGTTGTATGGTTGCGAGGCGTGGGCTATGGATAGAGTTGTGCGGAGGAGGGTGGATGTGCTAGAAATGAGATGTTTGAGGACGATATGTGGTGTGAGGTGGTTTGATCGAGTAAGTAACGTTAGGGTAAGAGAGATGTGAGGAAATAAAAAGAGCGTGGTTGAGAGAGCAGAAGAGGGTGTTTTGAAATGGTTTGGTTACATTGAGAGAACTGAGTAAGGAAAGATTGACAAAGTGGATATATATGTCAGAGGTGGAGGGAACGAGAAGTGGGAGACCAAATTGGAGGTGGAAAGATGGAGTGAAAAAGATTTTGAGTGATCGGGGCCTGATCATGCAGGAGGGTGAAAGGCGTGCAAGGAATAGAGTGAATTGGAACGATGTGGTATACTCTGGTCGACGTGCTGTCAATGTATTAAACCAGGGCATGTGAAGCGTCTGGGGTAAACCGTGGAAAGTTATGTGGGGCCTGGATGTGGAAAGGGAGTTGTGGTTTCGGTGCATTATTACATGACAGCTAGAGACTGAGTGTGAACGAACGTGGCCTTTGTTGTCTTTTCCTAGCGCTACCTTGCACACATGAGCGGGGAGGGGGTCGTCGCGATGGGAATGAATAAAGGCAGATAGTATGAATTATGTACATATGTATATATGTACATATCTGAGTGTGTTTATACATGTATACGTTGAGATGTATAGGTATGTATATATGCGTGTGAGGGCGTGTATGTATAAACATGTGTATGTGGGTGGGTTGGACCATTCTATCGTCTGTTTCCTTGCGCTACCTCGCTAACGCGGGATACAGTGACAAGGCAAAAAAAATAAATGAATATATATACATATATATATATATATATATATATATATATATATATATATATATATATATATATATAAACAACCATGGAGACATCACACACCCCTGCCGCAAACCTACATTCACTGAGAACCAATCACTTTCCTCTCTTCCTACACGTACACATGCCTTACATCCTCGATAAAAACTTTTCACTGCTTCTAACAACTTGCCTCCCACACCATATATTCTTAATACCTTCCACAGAGCATCTCTATCAACTCTATCATATGCCTTCTCCATGGTTGTTTAATTTGTTTATGGATGGGGTTGTAAGGGAGGTAAATGCAAGAGTCCTGGAAAGAGGGGCAAGTATGAAGTCTGTTGGGGATGAGAGAGCTTGGGAAGTGAGTCAGTTGTTGTTCGCTGATGATACAGCGCTGGTGGCTGATTCATGTGAGAAACTGCAGAAGCTGGTGACTGAGTTTGGTAAAGTGTGTGGAAGAAGAAAGTTGAGAGTAAATGTGAATAAGAGCAAGGTTATTAGGTACAGTAGGGGTGAGGGTCAAGTCAATTGGGAGGTGAGTTTGAATGGAGAAAAACTGGAGGAAGTGAAGTGTTTTAGATATCTGGGAGTGGATCTGTCAGCGGATGGAACCATGGAAGCGGAAGTGGATCATAGGGTGGGGGAGGGGGCGAAAATTTTGGGAGCCTTGAAAAATGTGTGGAAGTCGAGAACATTATCTCGGAAAGCAAAAATGGGTATGTTTGAGGGAATAGTGGTTCCAACAATGTTGTATGGTTGCGAGGCGTGGGCTATGGATAGAGATGTGCGCAGGAGGATGGATG